>NC_056731.1:1877663110-1877705610 GCF_019279795.1 Protopterus annectens | reverse complement strand
GCCTTAGAGAAAAAGGAATATTCTGAGGAGCAGCAATTTCATTGTATGTCAGTCTGCATTTTTAGTTAGCCAGTCTCATTGTTACAGGACATGCACTAATGACTCAACATTTCAAATGCTTACCCATTTATGACCTTCTCCATGATTTACCTTAAATTCTTCTTGACCATTTCATATGCTAGGTGGACCACATTGGATACCAGTCTTCTTGAAAAAAACTCTCAACTTTTCCTTTCGATTTTTCTAGTCTTATTGGGGCTTTTTATTACATTTTTATACCAGCTACCTTCTTGAAGGCTTTGTGTTCTGACATTTCCCACTTTAAGGCCTCTTCTATGCTCTCTGCAAGTAGTATACAGTCATCTGCATACATTTAAAATTATTTTTAACTAGTTGTAAATTCTTACCCCATCCAACTTTTCTCCTTACTCTTATTTCCATCTCCACTATTACAGGGGTGAAAAGTCCTGGTGATAGCAGATCTCACTGTCTTGTGCCCCTTCCCACAATCACCATTTCTGATACTCTCTGTATTTACCAGGATTTGTATTTCTGGTCTCTCAGATATTGCTTTGACCCATCTAATGATAATTTCTCCCACTTCCATTCTCTCCCGGCTTCCCACAGGAACTTCAGTCCCACCATGTCAAAAGCTTTTTAAAGGTAAACTAGGATTACTTCTGCCTTCCTCTCTGCTTTCCTCTCCTTCTAAAGCATAAACTCCACTGACTTCCACTATTTCTCTTCTGCCATTTTGTTTTTTATGAGGCTGTTCCCCTCTATTTGGATTATTAGTGGAAGAATCTTGTCCAATCTCCTGCCAGCATTTTAGCTAGTATCTTGATATCTGCACTTATCAGAGAGAGACTGGCCTGTAGTTTCTGGTCCAGGAAAGATGATGTGTCTTTAAGGTATTATCATTTCTCTTAATCTCCTCACAGAGTTTGAGCTCTTCCCTGAACTTTGAGTTCTGACATTTTATTCAGTAAGTACCTTCTAGATTTTTCTCCCCAACTCTTTGCAGATCTCCAAAGGAAAACCTTCAGTCCCTCCTCCCACTTTCCTTTCCTTTATTTAAAAAAATCACCTTCTGCACTTCATCTATTAGTATTTCTTCATGTTTTCTCATGCTTATGTTCCAGTTTGCAACCCTTTCCTCTCCCCTCCCAGTTCTAGTGGGCTCCATCTTCCCTTTGTCTTCTGTCTTTTGTATATATGTTTAAAGCATTCCCTTATTTAGCATCTTCCTCTTCCGAT
Source organism: Protopterus annectens (assembly GCF_019279795.1). NCBI lineage: Eukaryota > Metazoa > Chordata > Ceratodontiformes > Protopteridae > Protopterus > Protopterus annectens. Next base: position 1,877,704,353 of record NC_056731.1, on the reverse strand, counting down.
CTCCCTGTCTCCACTTTACCATTGGGTTTTTTCATCTGTTTTATATGGGTTTATACCTCCTTGTTAGTTGTCTTACTGCCATTTCCCCTACCACCTAACAATAACCCTTCCACTATGACTGCCGTGCTTTTAAAGCTGTTGTTATTTGCCTTTCCAGTTCTGTTCACACTTTTGCTTCCTATACCTTAAGTTTGTTCCCCTTTCTCCCATTTCCCCTACTGCCATTTGAATATCTGTCAGTAACAATGCCTCAAACTCCAGACCACCACCAAAACCACTGAAAAAAACTCCACAGCAACTGGTAAAATCCAACAGCTTTATTGTACCACACACTGGTTGAGCGCTTTCTTCCCTACTGAAGGGACTTCATCAGAACAAATTCAGTTTCACAACCCAGCCCTTTTATGCATAAAACACCCAATTAACCAATTAAATATGCAAAGCAATCACATAAAAATCTAAAAGGAGAATACATATGGCAAATATATAAATATAACAGTTTAAACAATTCATGGCAATTACATATCAGAAAAATAAACGTCAAAAGAATAACAATAACAATTAAATAATTTGACATTCCTTATAAACTATAAAATATCCACTAATATGTCTAAAACTTGTTGTATTACCCTAAAATGTTTTTAACGTCAAAAGACATGCAATATTCACATTTTCATTAATACCAGGTGTCTGGGTGGCATTCAACTTTAACTGCCACCTTAACTCACATATGTCTAAATGCACTTCCAGTACTCTACCCTGAGGGTCCTTAACCAACTGTTGCAAAACAGAAAACTTAAAAATGTGGTCTTTTTTCTCAGAAATATGCCTACTCAAGGCATTAGTCATTTTGTTGTTTCTTATGTCCAATAAATGCTCCTTAAACCTGTCCTTAAATCATTTACAGGTTTTGCTAACATAAAAGGCAGGACATGACTGGCATCTAGCCACATATACCACATTCTTACTGCAACAGTTGAAATGCCCTCTAATGTGTATATACAGTCCATTTAGCCTTATATACTCTGGGGTCTCTGCTATATTCATACAGCAATTCCCCATTCCACACTTAAAATTCCCCCATTTCCTACTAGATGTAACCACTCCTACATTTCCTTTGGACTCTTAACAGGTTTTTAAATGATCTGTTTCTTCTATATACAACCAGAGGAGCCGACCCTACTTTTTGCGTAATACGTTGGTCATATGACAAAATTTCCCAATTACGCCTAAGTATTTCCACAATTCCATCAGTATTCAAATTGTATGCAGTAATAAAACTAAGCTTCCTGTTAGGCTCTTCCTTTCTAACTTGAAAGGCTACCTGACCTTTTCCATTATTCCTGTCAGGCCTACCCAAAATGAATTGGGAAATACCATCCACCCTCTTTTTAATTACCTCATTGGACACCCCAGCCACTAAACCACTAGGATATCCCCTCTTCAAAAACATTTCTGATATAAACTTTACTTCTTCTTTGAAAGTGGCATCTTCACTCACCATTCTGGCAGCCCTCACGAGCTGCCCATTAATGATGGACTTTTTTTGTGCATAGGGATGCCAACTCTCAAAATTCAAATATGAATTAGAAAAAGTGGGTTTGCAGTAGATGCCCGAGGTTAGTTTTGCATTTTCCTTATCAATCTTCAAACACACATCCAAATAAGTTATACCTTCTCCAATGTGGTCATAGGTAAACTTTAGGAATTCCACATTAGCGTTATTGTAATTAACCCTATACTGCCCTTCCATACAAGAGATATGTCATCCAGAAAATGTGTATAACACATAATATACTCTCTAAATTCACTTTTGAAGACATATTCTTGCTCCCAGAATGACATCACATAATTAGCAAAAATGGGAGCACAAGCTGCCCCCATGGCTACACCTGTAGCCTGCTTGAAGTACTATCCCTCAAAATGAATATAAAATTGTTTTTCAAAACAATTTCCATCAGAGCAAGCAACATGTTAATAGTATCCTGGTCACATGTCTGTTTTTACTAACTGTTGTTTCAGCCATTCCAGGCCAGTCTCATGTGGAATGACAGTAAACAAATTACATACATCAATGGTAACCAGTGTTATATCTTTACATGTGCAGATATTATTTAATTTTTCTAAAAAAATGCCAGGAATCTCTACAAATATAATCAAAACACTCCAACCCTTTACATAACTGTGTATCCAAAAAATTACTAATAAAGCAGGTTGTTCCCCGCTTTCCATCTACTATGGGTCTAAACTTTGGGTTAATCAACCCATTATGAATTTTGGGGATACCAAAAATGTTAGACACCATGGGATAGTCATTCCTTACATAATTGTACTCTTTTTCATCTAGCTGCTCTTCAAGCAACATGTCTTCCAACCTCAAGTCAACAGTTCTGTACATAAGATTAATTTTATTAATTGAGCTTTCCTCATATACCTCTTCCATTAATAAGGTATTCATAGCATTAGAATAGTCCCCAGAATCTATTATTACCAAGCCACTACCCTTATTCGGCTTCATAACATGGATGCTGGGGTCATTAACTATTTCCATTAATAACTGGTATTCTTCCTTAGTTAAATTTTAATCAACTACATTCCTTGCTTTCATTACTTGTCTTATTTCATTTTCACAAACTTTTTCATAAATGCCTATAAAGTTGTTAGTTGGTGCATTAAATGTACTTGGTTTCCTTAAATTTCTACCATCTTCTTGGGTTTTATATTAATAAACCACATTTTGCAATTCAATTTACGTACAAATAATTTAAGGTCAGTGAGTACTTGTGTTACATTACCTCTCCTACTCGGAACAAAGGTCAATCCTTTCGATAACAAATTAGCATACTCAGAGGTTAACTGCCTGATAGAATAATTGTAGATCTTAAAATCACCACTAACACTTGTAATAACATCTGGTAATAAACATTTTTTATTTAGCAATACTATTATAACATCAATGTCTTCCTGTTCATTAATACAATCCATAATAAGTTCATCCCAATGCTGATCATGTAAACTGGAAGCCGTGTCTAAACATTCAGATGTCATATTGCCATTTGGGACACTAAAAACACCAGTTAAATTCACTACTACAGATCTCTGAGCCCAAAGGTTCATGTTGCCCTCCACAGGAGGCATCACACATCATTTCTAAGGTAAAATTCTGCTGTTCGCCATTAAAACAGTGCCGGTTAAACCCATTACTACCAGTGCTGCCGTATAATACATTTACTTCACCATTTTCATCATGTTCCATATTGCCGTTTAACACAATAAAATCAACAATCAAGTCACGACTACTGGGTCTGTGAGACCACAGGTTTATGTTGCCCTCCACAAGAGGCATCACAGATCATTTCTAATGTAAAATTATGCTGTTCGCCATCAACAACGTGCATGTTAAACTCATTACTACACAAATTGCCATATAATGCATTCAGTTCTGTGCTTTCATCCTTTTCCACATTAACTAACACATTGCAGTCTTTAATTTCACAATACCCTTCCCCATAAGTTTCAAAAGTCTCAAAGGTCATTCCGGATGTCAGTAAACCACCCTCCTGCTGGTTTGCATCAGTTTTTAAACAAACTTACTTCTAAGCACCCAGAGTCCACAGGTTTCTTTAATTTTGTTTGTAGAAGTTCCAACCACTTTGGGTCTTTGGTCTTGCCCCTTGGTGATTGTATTCCCTCTGTCCATCTCCAAAAAAATGGTTCTGTTGCTGTTCCCTTCCTCTTAGGTGTTCAGACCACCATAATTCACCCCCATTTGGTGAATGCTGCCTTACTTCCTGATCATGATGTATTCTCGGTGAAGATGTCACTTCCTGCTCTCTACGATCTATCTGATTGGATCTACCATTACTGTTACCATAGTTTCCAGGGGAATATGGCTACATCCTTGATATCAGTTTTTAAACAAACTTACTTCTAAGCACCCAAAGTCCACAGGTTTCTTTAATTTTGTTTGTAGAAGTTCCAACCACTTTGGGTCTTTAATTTCACAATACCCTTCCCCATATCCACACCTCCAGGTTAGTGGCATTGCATGAAGTATCGGAGACCATCCATGTGCAACTAACAGTGGGCAAGACTGCTTTTCAGTTTATAGCATCCTACAGACCACCCTCTCAAAGTCAGGAATCCCACTCGGCTTTCCTGAAAACATTGGAGAACATGAAGATCTTTCCGAACACCATTATATTGGGTGACTTCAACTACCCAAACATTGACTGGGAGCACTACTCAAGCCCCAGCACCTTAGCCCAAAGGTTCCTGGAAATTATATACTCAAATGCTATGGAACAACTAGTCACCACTCCCACAAGAGGGGACAACATACTAGACCTGATCATTACCAACATGGGGACTCTATGCTCCACACCAGAAGTATATCCCTCATTGGTAAGATCAGACCATAAATTAATTTCACTGGATGTCCACATCCCGACCCCACCCCCAGCCCAGAAAACCACAGTGAAAAACTTCTCAAAAGCAAACGTCTCACTTCTCAAAACCAAAGTGGAATCCTTCAAGGCCCCAGGGCCAGTGGAAACTATGGCCCAAACTGCAGAATCCTATATAAATGCATTCTACGGACATCTCCAGGAATGCATGGATCATGCTGTCCCAAACAAAACCAAGACCCAGTCATACAAAGGCAGGCGTCCAGTCTGGTGGACCCCTGCCACAAATAAACTGTACAACAGAAGGAGGAAGCTACTACATGATAAAGCAAAATCCTTAATAGGGAAGGCATCTCTGATCAGTACTAGCAAAAAATTACGATCCCTCATAAAATCCTCCAAGGCCAGCTTCGAGAGAAAAATTGCACAGGACACTAAAGACAATCATAAGGCTTTTTTCAGTTATGTTAGAAACCTGGGATGCAACTCCCAGACTTGTTCTGAGTTGATTCTAAATGACAAAAAATACACTGAACCCACAGACATTGCCAATATCCTGGCAGACAGGTTCAGTGCAAACTTCTCCACCCCAAAAGAGCAAGTATCTATCCTGGCAGAGGGCTGCCTCCCAAACATCTCTGATGCTCAAGTGAAGGCTGCCCTCTCCAAAGCAAAAAACACTGCTTCCATGGGACCAGATGGCGTCCCAGGTTGCGTCCTACATGAACTCCAAGAGGAACTAATCCCTCAAATAAAACAGCTATACAATCTCAGCCTCACTACAGGATATGTGCCCACTGAATGGCGTACAGCAACAGTGGTCCCACTCCACAAAGGTGGAGCGTCTATGGACCCTAGAAACTATCGCCCCATAAGCCTGACTAGCTTAGTTTGCAAGGCTATGGAGAGGATCATCATGGAGCTCATAAACAACGACATTGGGGACCTACAGACACTAGATCCTACCCAGTTCAGCTTTGTCAAGGGCAGATCCTGCCTTTTGAACTTGGTTGACTTCTTCGAAACAGTCACCAAAGCCATAGATGAAGGGAAGGTAGGCCACACAGCCTATCTGGATCTTGCAAAGGCATTTGACACAATACCCCATTCGGGCATCATAGATAAGCTATCCAGCTTAAATATAAACCCCTATGTCACAAGATGGGTCGCAAACTGGCTCAAAGACAGAACCCACAGAGTGAGAGTTGCTGGAGCCATGTCAGACTTGAAACCGGTCACAAGTGGTGTCCCACAGGGTTCTGTCCTGGGACCACTCTTGTTCGGTATATACTTTTCCGAGGTACAGGCAAACATGGGAGGACTATGGCTCACCAAGTTCGCAGACGACTGCAAACTGGACACCATAATCAACTCTCCAGCTGACACAAACATCCTTCAAAAAGGTCTCACAGAGACAGATAACTGGTGCCAGCACCATGGTTTAAAGCTAAATGCCAAAAAATGTATAGTCATACCCTTTGGCAAAAACAATGTGCCCACAAATTACCACATAGGCGGAAACCCATTAAGTACAGAGAAAGTTATTAGGGACCTGGGGACCCAAGTTGATAGCAATCTCTCCTTTGAAAACCACATTGCCAAAGTGGTTAGAAAGACCTTCTACATAACCCACCTCATCATGAAGGGTTTCACATCTAGATCAAGAGAGGTAATCGTGCCCCTTTATTCATCCCTCATCAGGCCCATCATAGAATACAATGCCCCTTTTGGGATGTACCTTACCCGACACCTGCAGCAATTAGAAAGACCCCAAAAGTATCTCACCAAGAGGATCAAGGGTCTCAAACAGATGCCATATGCTGCTCGGTTAAAAAAACTCCAGCTCTACTCAGTTGTATACCGCCTACTTCGAGGCGATCTATGCCTGACATACAAAGCTATGTCAAATCCAGAATTAATGGACATGCTCCACCTCAGTAAATTTAAATCCCTTAGAGCCACACGCTCGAGGGACTTGAACCTCAGCACAGAAATAAATAGAACTTGCTGGAGGGACAGGTTCATAACCCAGAGGCTCCCTTTGCTCTGGAATAGAATTCCAGTTCATGTGAGACAGAGCACCTCACTGAATCTCTTCAAGAAGAATCTCGATAGGTGGATGGGGGATCGTAGGTTTGTCCCAGGGATTACTCCCGTGTCACTATTAGACAGAGGCACAGTAAACTAAACCTTAAAAAGGGCACAGTATAGTCAAATCAAGGGGTGGCATAAGCCATACAGAATCGGGCTAGGCTTATAATTGCCCCAGAGCAGATAGCCTAGTATGAACCTATGAACCTAACACCCACTCTCTTACATACTCATTAAGGTCTCTTTTTAATTTATTACATTCCCTAAAGTAGGTTTCTGAACAGAAAGTGTTCACTTTAATGAAAATGTTATTATAATTAGTCAAAAACCTATCAAACAATAAGTCTTATTGAATGAATTCATTATTTTCATCCAAAGCTTTAGTTAAACTATCTAGGGATCGTGCATTGTGCTTTACCATGATTTTCATAAGTTCATTTCCTACCTTATCAAAAAATTCATGCAGTTCTTTAAGCATGTCCAAATTGTTTTCAGACCCATTAGGATATTTCCACATTCTCAGTCCATGGGGAACCTGTTGCAGCTCTATATTTCTTTTAAGATATGAATTCTCCATCTGCAATCTCTTGAAAATAGTCAAGTCTTTTTCAAGTAATAAAAGCCGGTCTACCATAGATAAATGTTTCTGTTGTCCAGCCATGTTAGGGACCGAATCCTCACAAAAGCTATACCCATTAATTTTCCACTCTGCAAAAACCACTCTTGGTCCTCTGGAATCATCCACCCTTTGGTCACCAGAATTATCCATTTCTCTGGGCTGGGGTAGCCTGCGAACCCCTAGCAGCTTGTGTTAGAGGCAAACCCAAGCTGCCAAAAATACTAGAGATACTACTCTGCTTGTCAATCAACAATTTTATCTGAGTAGTGTGCCTTGCTAGCTGCTGATTAATTTGTTTCAGCAGCTCCATAATATCATTACTAGCTGTGGATCCTTCCATGCTGTAAAGGACAAAGGAAGTAACAATACCTCCAACTCCAGACCACCACCGAAACCACTGAAAAAAACTCTACAGCAACTGGTAAAATCCAAAAGCTTTATTGCACCACACACTGGTTGAGCGCTTTCTTCCCTACTGAAGGGACTTCATCAGAACAAATTCAGTTTCACAACCCAGCCCTTTTGTGTATAAAACACCCAATTAACCAATTAAATATGCTAAGCAATCACATAAAAATCTAAAAGGAGAATGCATATGGCAAATATATAAATATAACAGTTTAAACAAATCATGGCAATTACATATCAGAAAAATAAACATGTCAAAAGAATAATAATAACAATAAAATAATTTGACATTCCCTATAAACTATAAAATATCCACTAATATGTCTAAAACTTGTTTTACTACCCTAAAATGTGCTGACCTGCCTCAGGTAGTTTATTGTGAAAGTGTTTTCCTTCACCTAATTCCACATTTCCACATTTCTACCCAATTTCCTTTTCTCATATTCCTCTCTAGGTCCCCTTTGCCTTTTGATTGTTTTCTGTCATACTAACTAGTCTGTCCTTTTCAGGGTTTGTTGTTATACTGTAATTTTTCCTTTAATTTCTCTGCCTCCCTTCCATCTATTTGTGATACCCACTGCTGTCAGTTTACTTATGCTGATTATCAGGTCGGTTCTCTGCCTGGAAAGAGAATAGGAAAAATCCTCCAGAACTCTGATAAACAATCCATTGAAGAGAACGATGTTTAAAGTTTTTGTTTGGCTTCATGCTTCCTCTTTTAGCCTGTACATATACAAGTAGGCCAACATATGCCTGTGCAGATCCCTTTATCTGCCATTCTGTGTACCATCTCAATGGCTAGTTCTTTTTGTTCAAGCAGTATACAACTTTCTCACAATAGATCCAACACAAATCTCTATAGGTTTTTTTTGCATTTTTCATATATATATATATATATATATATATATATATATATATATATATATATAATATTATGCTCAACAATACAAGATATTAAGGTTGAATTTAACTTTGCTACAAATATGCAACATAAATAAGAAATAAAATAAAGCCTGCTTAAATGTAGAAACCGAGTTTAGTAATATGTGATTAGCATCCATTTATGGTGCCACAGTACTGTGCTGTTACTATGATGCTTACTGTGATGGATTTAAAGTCTTCTTAAGACACTCAGCTTTGCTGGCTGGATTCTGCTGAAATCAAAGTCTGGTTATAGTTGCATTCACAGTCTGTTGCATACAGAAACTTGCAGAATATACACTGATGAGAGAATATACTTTGCAGCACCTGTCTTTAAGAACAGTAACCAATAACTTTTTATAATAAACCACACGTACTTCTGTTACAGCTTCAGAAAATGTTCTACTTTACTTCTCATATAGTACAGATGATGTGAGAGATATAACATTTACCTCAGGACAAATGTGTCCCTACCAGTACCCCTAGCATAACTGGATTTAATACAGACTTTATATATATTTTTAGTTAAATACACACCCTCTTGGTTTTGGAAAGATACTGCCTTGATGATGCAAATGCTGACACATCTGTTCTTGTGCAAATGCTGATAAGTAAACTGTCTTCAAGGAAATGCCTTGTGGATTAGAAAAGCATATTTTTAAACTTTCTTTGAAAAACATGTCCTGTTGTCAGTTCTTTAAAGAAAGCAAATTACATTCTTGTCATGTCTGTAAGAAGTCAGCTTTCTTGATGTATGTGTAATACTCTCATAAGCAAGTTCCTTATTTTTTTAAGCCACAGTCATTTAGTATGGATGCTAATCACATATTACTAAACTCTGTTTCTACATTTAAGCAAGCTTTATTTTATTCCTTATTTATGTTGCATATTTGTAGCAAAGTTATATTCAACCTTAATATCTTGTTGAGCATAATCTTACAATTCCCTCTTTTTATTTTTTATAGAAAACACATTAAGAAACTAAATATTTAGTCTTCTTTTGATACAAGATACATTAAGAAACAAAATATTTAGTCTTCTTTTGATACAAGTCAAAATGCAATTTTACACAGTTAATACAATAATATAAAAGCATCACTGCCAAAACTGAATGTATCTAACAACTTTTTCATTTGCAAACCATTTTGTGAAAACATTTCATCAGTTATGAGCTGTCTGCTTTAATTTTATTTTTTTAACTTGATTATTTTATTCTTTTGCAATCACATAATTTAATTTATGACTTAATACTCTTTTATTAACTCTTTGCACCTGTTGAATTAAATCTTTACTTTTATTGATTATTTTATACCAAAAGATTAGAGATAGACTAATATATATATAAGAGGCAAAAACTATGTGCTACTCCAAGCATTTATACACTGCTGAAAATATACAGTTTCAATGTCATTTTAACCATAACATTGTGGTCATGTCTCTGAACTGCCCATTAACATCTTGGTTGACAGTGAAGTGAACATAAAGTACTGAACTGGGCTTAGATAATAAATGTTTGAATGCAATTATTTCAGTATATTTAATACTTAAGGATTTAAAAAAAACATGATGTATATACTAAAGAATGCTATGTACATATTAGTCCATTAGCTGTATGAATGCAATATTTAATTTTCCTTTAACTGGGGTAACCAATAAGATTCCAACTTAAAATCAGTGATAATATTACAACTTGACAAATTACTTTTGAACTTATTACAATGTATCCTGTACAGCATGTATTTACACAGACTGTTTGCTATTCATGCATTTCAATCTAGCAGCTATCCTGGACCCAATTTTTTTCTAAACATGGTTTTTCACACATATTTGTTACTAGACATTAATTTCATTTGTACTGAATTATTTTGTATTTGTACATAGTACAATCTACAAATTTAGTAACATTAACATCAAGCAAAATTTTGGAAAATTTGTATGTCTCTTTAGAAGTATCTAGTGTAATTGCCACCAGAGGCAACTATGCTTTTTGCATAACTTTGTCTTGCCAAAAACATATTAAAAATAGTGACCATTCTTGCTCAATTTTTACATATCTTTACTCTCTCTTGTATAGCTTTAATAAAGCAATTTTAAGTCATCTCTTGTATAGTTTTACAGTTTAAAAATACAATTTAATACTAAACAATACAATAATAACTAGAATGATAGCTATTAACAACTTGTAAAATATCTTATCCTGTCAGGTTTAATCTGTTTACCAATATTTCTAATGTACTAATAGATATTTCTTCCTGTAGCTTTATTTTATACCCTTTTGCAATGCTGCTCACACAGTCAGTGTAAAACTGAGAAAGTACCCCTCCCCCTGTAGTATTACACTATTGTTTATTTGCTTTATAATGTATGTCAGCCCAACACTTTGGTTAATACATTTGTTTATTAGGTTTGTAAACTGTAGACCTTTGTCTGATTTGATCATCTTTTCTGTTGCCTTTGCTGTCTGCTTCTACTAGTAGTCATGTGTACCCTCCTGTTTACTTTATTTGAACTGTATGTATACTATAACTCATCTGCTGGCTATACTTGATGTAACTGAGGTTTTTTTATTTTTATTAGTGACATATATGCACAATTGTGCTGTTTTATTATAATTACCAAATAGTGTTGCATGTGAACATTTTAACAATTATCTTTTAATAACAATAAGTTTTTAGAAAAACTCAAGCTACTTTTCTGGCAGTCTTGTTTCTTATCTTATCTGCTCAGCATTTCCTGTAACTATTCATCCAGTCTAGGAAGGTCTGAGCTCACATTTCAGTATTTTTAATTTATTTAACTGCTCTGTCATTCATTTTACAAAGACTGTTTGACTAACTCCATTCGTGATTTTATTTCTTTTTTAAAATTCAGAGCTTTAACTGTTTGGTGTGGTGTTACTATACAATTATAAAAAAAATGTAAAAAATAAATAGATATTAGCTTAACGAACACATGTTTATATTTACATTATTTACATTTGCTGTTATCTGCCTGTTATTCTTGTGCATTGTATAAAAAGAAAATACATGCATGTCAGTCTTGTGACTTTAAATCTTTACTCTTATTAACTACTTTTATTTAATTTTTATATACTAGAACTGTTTTGTTTACCTTTTGACTATGCTATGAGGATGTCAGTCATATGCTCTACTTTACTGTAGTACTGATAAATATCTTGCTTTAATTGAATGGAAGTTTTAAACATTTGAGAATGATTTGTATTATATCTATCAAGGATATGAATATTATATTCCCTCGATTTATTTTTCAGGTCATCCAGTTTATGCTTTGCCATCTGATTGTTTTTTTTTAACTTCAACAGTCTCTAATTAAGTTCTACAATTTACGTCTTTAAAGTTGCTTTCTCTTCTCCCAATATTTGGATCCATTCTTCAGCCTGTCCATTCCATTTTACTGGCCTTCTGTTGTTCTTTTATGGATCCATTGTCCTTTGTGTCGTCCCCCATTTTTGGGAATAAGATGCCTATTTATTCCTCTTGGAGATGCCTCTGAAGGGAGCTGTCAGATCCTCCTTGTACTCCCCCAGCTCACCCATCCTGTTTTTTGTGTGATATTCTCTTCTGAGAACCACTTGTGGATTTTTTACTTTATTTAACTCTTTTTATTGTCCATAGCTTTAAGAACCCCTCTTGCTTGTGCTCACTAGACCCCCCCCCCACTATATCTTTTGCTGCAATTTTGACTGATAGAACAAATCAGATCTTCCCTTTTCCCTTTACCTGCATTGGCATCAGATTATCACAGTGGATATTTCTGGCTATGCATTTTACATTCCCTTGAGTTTCAGTTTTATATTTTTTTCGTGTTAAGTAATTAGATGTAATTCCTAAACTGCTCTTTTGTTTATGAATATTTACAATTGTTATCTGTGGACTGTTGCTGGATTTAGTTGTGTAGCTTATAAGTGAACCTGGAATTTTGGTTTCAGTAGTGCTGGCTATTGTGATTGATAGTTGGATATGGAGGAAAGTAAACATTTGGCTGCTTTTGTTTCACCTGATTGCCTCACCTGGTGTCTCACCTTCATGAACAGATGATTTGCTGACCAACACATGTGCTACCTATTCCACATTATAAATTATTCTCAGAAGGAATTAGATATCATTTTGAATAGTTTTCTTTAATGTGCAGCTTCTTATTAAAATTAAGAGCTATCTTCAACTAAGTATGCACTTCATTTATCACTGCTGTTTTGACTTTGACTTCCTTTACCATAATATAATTAGTTAAGCATTTGTTTCAGCCTTATTGATGGGCTACAGCTTACTTTTATTACCTTTCTGTCCTTAAAACTAAGCAAATGCTACGCTGTCTTAGGCATCTATTTTTTTTGGGGGGGTTGCCTCCTAACTCCATTATTGCAAGACAGATAATTCCTGACATATCTGTCTATCTAACTGTCTGTCTGTCTGTCTATCTATGTATATATCTATCTGTCTGTCTATCTATCTATCTATCTATCTATCTATCTATCTGTCTATCTATCTATCTGTCTACGTTTGTTAACTTTGACTGTCAATCGGGAGGTCCCAGGAGGTCCCATTTTCAGTGTTGTCCTTGGAAAACAACTACAAGACAATAAACAACTAGAAAACATCAAGTTACAAGAAATGGTGATGCCATTAAATATGTTAGTCTACATAGCATAGTTGTAAACATTGTAGCATAAAAAATATGGTATACATTAGCTCTGTTTAGCAGAGTAGTACACTGATATAAATATATAAAGATATAGATCTAAATACTATGTATTTAAATATGTGACATGCGATCAACTTTCTAAAGTAAATAGTGATACAAATTAACAGCAACATGAAAATAACTCATTGCAGCTTAAGTTGAATAGCAGGTCTAACTGTTACACAGCAGGGAAAAATGAGAAAGAATTATAGGTTTTTGGTTTAGTAAAGGAATGAAGAATTTAGGTGATGCCACAGTTTTCCATCCAGTTAATACTGAAGTGAGAAACAAGAAGTAATTTATAAATCCTCTTCTCTTTGGTAATCCTTATTACAAGAGAATGATTACTACAGGTTTTACCAGTAGAGATGGAAACATTCTGTTACCAAATTTATTCAAGTACGTTTAAATGTGAACCATCTAGTGAGAGGATTTTTTAAAGGCCCATGGAGATGGTGCCATTTGATCACCTTAGGTATGGATGGGTTGGTAGGGTAAGGTAACAGAGGAGCTTGTGAGACAAGCATAGTTGTGTAGAGGTGAAGTAGTGGTTATATTTAAGCTAGCCAATATTATGCATAGATATATATATATATATATATATATATATATATATATATATATATATATATCACTAACAATTAAAATTAACTGCACTCAAAAAACGAACAAAGAGAAGAAATTTTAACTAAGAAATGAACTTTGTGGCAATAACAGCATTCAACGAATAGTAAACCACACCAACAACTCTTGTAGTACTTTAGCACTTTTGTCTTGTTTATTATCAAGACTTCTTCAGAAAGACATGTTTCATAACAGTTATGAAAGTGCTAAAGTACTACAAGAGTTGTTGGCGTGATTTGTTATTCTTTGAATGCTGTTATTGTCACAAACTTCATTTCTTAGTTTTATATATATATATATATATATATATATATATATATATATATATATATATATATATATATATGCATATGGGTCTACTTCAGTAGACTGAACGTTTACAAATTCGAACCACATATGGCCGATACCATATGTTCGAACTTGTAAACGTTAGAACACTGAATAAAAAAGTAAAAAAAAACTACAAAAAACAAAAATAAATGTTTGTAGCATAGGGGCTATGCCCCCTGCATCCCCACACCCCCTTACTTAAATATACCAACTCCGAGATTGCACTACATTGCAGAAAAGGGAAATCTTCCCATTCTGCACTGTACAGAGATCTCCATTCAGTCTGATCGAACTTTTAAAAGTTTGAACATATGGTCTCAGCCATCTGTGGTTCGAACTTGTAAACCCATAAATATATATATATATATATATATATATATATATATATATATATATATATATATATATATATATGTATATATAATATATATATTAAATATTTATCAAAATGCATATGGGTTTATATGACTTCATCGAGTTTTTGGAAACTTGAAATCCATATGGTTGAGAACATTGAATCAGGCTTCCAAAAAATCAAAGTAAACGAAAAAAAAAAATCTCAATTTTTGCAGGTGGGGCAAGCTCCCTCCACCCCCCATGAGGGCAGCTATATCCTATTACCCCCTGAAAATTATATATACCATCTCCAAGATCACACTCCAATGTGGAAAAGGATAAATATCCTGATCTCCACTACAATGTGATCTCACAGAACCGCCTCATATGAATTTCGTGTTTCTGAAAACTCTTTGAAGTCATCTATATCCCCACACACAAACACACACGCACAAATACATACACATACACACACACATATAAATATATATATATATATATATATATATGTGTGTGTGTGTGTATGCGTACATGAGGGGGTACAACTATTGTGCCATAACCAAGAAAGGTGGTCTCATCATATGCTTGTTCTAGTTTGCTCTAAATCGGTTAGAGGAGTACATTGGATAAGGTATAAGATCGGATCTAGTGATTGAGCTTGCTGACTTTTTCAGTTCTGTTATGTACATGACAATTGAAATTTAGTTGATTATTAAGGGTAAAGACAAGAATCTTAGTTGTTTCAACTTTTGTAACAGGGGAGGGAGGCACTCTGTGGTGCCCACATGAATATGGCCGCTTAGTCCAGGCTGTGTGAATCATTAAAGAAAAGTCAGCTTTTCTGATTAAAAGATAGAATGGTCTGGCATCTGCAGTGAAAACCGGAAACAGCTATGCATCAAAATGGATTAGAAACTGGAAGCGATAATTAGCAAGCTAAATGCTGTCATGGGGTGATATGGGGTTCTAGTCTCAGGAGTTACTGGAAAGGAGAGCATGTGGGAAATGTGATAATACAACAGGACAAGAGAGAAATCCAACTCGTACGTATCGCAGAGCAGCAGCAAAAGACAACATAGCTGATCCGGGATCCATTGGAAGCTATTCAAGCAGGGTGAATGATGATGAAAACAGATTGCATTGTAACGGATATGCTAATGTTTATACATTTATGCAGAAGGGGGCAAAATGGTCAGGCTAAAAAGTCGACAGATGGATCCTCAGGTGGACTGGACCCATAGGGTAGTTTGGATTAATAAATTCTGGAAAAAATGAAGGCTTTTGAAGTAAAACTCAATAACTGTTGTAAAAATGACTCAATTGTGGAACACATATTCAGACTGTATGGGCTCCAGCTAAGATTTGCTAATAATAGTACCACTGATAGTTTTTACTTCAGTTATAAAGGCATGTCTATATTTCATTTGATAGTTCAGACACTGTACCATTACTCATGCTGCTATATCAAATGTTTGCCTACCTTCATCTGTATGATTAATATAAATCATTTGATACAATGCATGTTTCATCTGCTTTTCTTTTGTAAACTGGTCAGGCATGGAAAAGGTCTACTTAGATCTGTGATCTACTCCAGATAAATCTATATGAATAAATAAGTAAACAGTCAAGGAAAAAAGTGCAAGTAGTGGAAGCCTTCTGCCATCTAGTGTTTAGATAGAGATCTCACTTATCTCCAGCAATCTGACATTTAAGATAAGTAGGGATATGTATAAAGCTATTATAGCCAATGGTATTAAGAATAACTTGGCAGGATAGGCTTCAATGTTGTAGATCCATGAAGGAACTTGGAATACTGTACCTATGTATGTAAAAGGACAATATTTTGGAGGACATGAGGCTCCAATACCTCACGTTATGGAGCATCAGCCAAGTAGGTAACAGTATCTAGGCCATGAAGTGCCTCAGTTACTATCAAATTTGAAGACTGCATCTGTTAAAAAGAAAGAATAGTTTTCTATGCTGGGGGAGTCAGTTAAGTAGCACAGAACACAGCAGGTAGTGGATAGAATAATAGGGGACATGCAGTCTCAGTGAGAAACTGCTGTCCACTGAATGACCACACCCAGAAAAAAGATTTATCAGACAGTCAGGAGGAGGATGTAGAAAGAGGTGTGGAGTGACTAGATGACCAAAAGTGAGTTGAAGGTGAGGACACCTCAGGAATGATTACATACAAGGCTAAGAAACCAAGACCAGTGAATTGCAATTGGCTACTAAGTAGACAGGATGTAGTTTCTAATAGCCTGAGGACTCAAATCAAACTGGCTCTGGATCAGAGGATACTTTACTGTGGATGAAGTCTTATACTATGGCTTATATAAGTGACTTCCCTGATATTTACATGAAAGGATTAGAGGTACCTTGGCATAATGACTTTTGGTTACTTGCCGCCTGTTTGCTGGTCAAGGTAACTGTTTGTCATCTCTGGGGCTCTGAGGTAAGTGGAACTAATTTCTTTTTCACTGAATGAACACTGGCCAGTGTTCTAGTGATCAAAGGTCATAATTTTGTTTTTAAAATTTGTAATATAGTTGATAATGGGAGTGAGAAAGAGGGATGTTGGTTAACAAATGTTTTGCATTACAGATTTTGCACTATGCTTTTCTACATTTATGCCCATGAAAATGTTTTCGAGACTTGCAAGTGGAAGTACGCTTGTGAAATTGTCAGATCTAACTGTAGCTGATTAGGCCAAAATGAATAATAAAGCCTCTTTCAGTTTGCTAGGTGAACTGCAAGGATTGCATGCTACTTATCATTTGGAAGCAGACTTCTAAAACAAGTTTCTTCTTAAGCAACTAGTAACTTCCAGTAATAAACCATAAATCATATTAAATGTCTAACACAATTCAACATAAATAAGCATATGCAGTTGTAAAATACTTACTGGAGAGGCACTGAGCTCCTCATGGGACCTGTAGCAGAGTGGTTTGTAGTTTTAAAAATGGTGCCTGCCACAGGTAATATTTATTAACTTTGGGATTGGCTTAAGGTAATAAACAGGGAAGGGGGAGGGGAGGGGAGAACAAGGGTGTGAGCAGGCAGTTATTTGTACTGCTGCTAATGAGTCAAAGCAAAGACAAGTTTGTGTTTAAGAAGCAATCAGAATTGACCAAGGACTGCTCTGAAGCTGTAGGTCATTTCTTAACCATTTCTCAGGTGGAAAAACAGGATAACTTTGTATCAGTAGGCTACTGTGGTCTCAATTTAAATTAACAAACCCAGTATTTGATCAGTTATGTATACTATTTGCTAACAGAAGGGAAACAGAGAGAAAATGGAAGATGAGTGTGTCTGGGGGGGGGGGGGGATGCTTACAATCCAAAGCAGAGTGCTCTCCAGGGGATAATGAATATTGGCTCAAACAAGTAGACACATACTCAAAGTTAACTTTAGCTGTTTGCAGACAGTTCATACCTGGGCTGCGCTTTTCTTATAAGAATGATAAAGGTGGTACCACAGTTGAATACTTAGAGTGGTGTGTTAGGTCTAGAATAGAAGAGTACAGAGAGGAGTAAGCACTTTGAGATGGTAAAGATATATTATAAAGATTATAAAAAACAAACTGAGCAAATAGCTACTGCATACAGGAAAATATGTCTTGAACCAACTACTAGTATATGCAGATACTGATCCAACTGGAAAACACATCATTGAGAAGGGACCTCAGCTGACAGTTATGCAGTCACAGATAAAAATATAGTGAGCAGCACTCTGTCCTGGGTCTCTAATGTGATTCTATCCAGCAGTAACAGAACAATTATATAGAAATAATTAGACACCAGTATGAGCTGTATACACACAACACATATACATGAATAACATTAGTTAACAAGGTGCAGCTATGCAAATAGACCATACTATTATACTAAAAACAACTTGGTGCAGACAGACAAAATGCTAGCATGCCATAGTAACTCGCAGTAATAAAGCATAAATCATATTAGATGTCTAACACAATTCAACATAAACATATACAGTTGTAAAATGTCTAACACAATTCAACATAAATAGGCATTTACAGTTGTAAAACACTTACTGGAGAGACACTGAGCTCCTCATGGGGCCTGTAGCATAGTGGATTGTAGTTTTAAAAATGGTGTCTGCCACAGGTAATATTTATTAACTTTGGGATTGGCTTAAGGTAATAAACAGGGAAGGGGGAGGGGGAGAACAAGTGTGTGAGCAGGCAGTTCTTTGTACTGCTGCTAATGAGGCAAAGCAAAGACAAGTTTTATTTAAGAAACAATCACAATTGACCAAGGACTGCTCTGAAGCTGTAAGTCATTTCTTAACCATTTCTCAGGTGGAAAAACAGGATAATTTTGTATCAGCTGGCTACTGTGGTCTCAATTTAAATTAACAAACACACAGCATTTGATCAGTTATGGATACTATTTGCTAACAGAATGGAATAAAAGAGAAAATGGAAGATGAGTGTGTGTGTGGGGGGCTGCTTACAAGCCAAAGCACAGTGATCTCCAGGGGATAATGAATATTGACTCAAACAAGTAGACACATACTCAAAGTTAACTTTAGTTGTTTGCAGACAGTTCAGACCCGGACTGCGCTTTTCTTATAAGAATGATAAAGGTGGTACTGCAGTTGAATACTTAGAGTGGTGTCTTAGGTCTAGAAAAGAAGAGTACAGAGAGGAGTAAGCACTTTGAGATGGTAAAGATATATTATAAAGATTACAAAAAAAATACACTGAGCAAATAGCTACTGCATATAGGAAAATATGTTTTGTACCAACTACTAGTATATACAGATACTGAGCCAATTGGAAAAACACATCAGTGAGAATGGACCTAAACTGACAATTAGCAGTCACAGATAATATACCGAGCGGCACTCTGTCCTGGGTCTCTAATGTGATTCTATCCACCAGTAACAGCACAAGTATATAGAAATAATTAGACACTAGTATGAGCTGTCTACACACAACACATATACATGAATAACATTAGTTAACAATGTGCAGCTATGCAAATAGACCATACTATTATACTAAAAACAACTTGGTGCAGACAGACAAAATGCTAGCATGGCATAGTAACTTCCAGTAATAAAGCATAAATCATATTAGTTGCCTAAAACAATTCAACATAAATAAGCATATACAGTTGTAAAACACTAACTGGAGAGACACTGAGCTCCTCATAGGGCCTGTAGCAGAGTGGATTATAGTTTTAAAAATGGTGCCTGCCACAGGTAATATTTATTAACTTTGGGATTGGCTTAAGGTAATAAACAGGGAAGGGGAGGGGAGAACAAGGGTGTGAGCAGGCAGTTCTTTGTACTGCTGCTAATGAGGCAAAGCAAAGACAAGTTTGTGTTTAAGAAACAATCAGAATTGACCAAGAACGTCTCTGAAGCTGTAAGTAATTTCTTAGCCATTTATCAGGTGGAAAAACAGGATAACTTTGTATCAGTAGGCTACTGTGGTCTCAATTTAAATTAACAAACACACAGTATTTGATCAGTTATGGATACTAGTTGCTAACAGAATGGAATAAAAGAGAAAATGGAAGTTGTGTGTGTTGTTGGGGGGGTTGCTTACAAGCCAAAGCAGAGTGCTGTCCAGGGGATAATGAACATTGGCTCAAGCAAATAGACACATACTTAAAGTTATCTTTAGCTGTTTGCAGACAGTTCAGACCTGGACTGCACTTTTCTTATAAGAATGATAAAGGTGGTATCACAGTTGAATACTTAGAGTGGTGTGTTAAGTCTAAAAAAGAAGAGTACAGAGAGGAGTAAGCACTTTGAGATGGTAAAGATATATTATAAAGATTATAAAAAACAAACTGAGCAAATAGCTACTGCATACAGAAAAATATGTCTTGAACCAACTATTAGTATAATGCAGATACTGAGCCAATTGGAAAAACACATCAGTGAGAAGGGACCTCAGCTGACAGTTATGCAGTCACAGATAAAAATATAGCAAACAGCACTCTGTCCTGGGTCACTAATATGATTCTATCCACCAGTAACAGCACAATTATATAGAAATAACGAGACACCAGTATGAGCTGTCTACACACAACACATATACATGAATAACATTAGTTAACAAGGTGCAGCTATGCAAATAGACAATACTATTATACTAAAATCAGTTTGGTGAAGACAGACAAAATGCTAGTATGCCATAATAACTTCCAGTAATAAAGCATAAATCATATTAGATGCCTAACACAATTCAACATAAATAAGCATATACAGTTGTAAAACACTAACAGGAGAGACACTGAGCTCCTCATGGGGCCTGTAGCAGAGTGGATTGAGTTTTAAAAATGGTGCCTGCCACAGGTAATATTTATTAAGTTTGGGATTGGCTTAAGGTAGTAAACTGGGAAGGGGAAGGGGGAGAACAAGGGTGTGAGCAGGCAGTTCTTTGTACTGCTGCTAATGTGCCAAAGCAAAGACAAGTTTGTGTTTAAGAAACAATCAGAATTGACCAAGGACTGCTCTAAAGTTGTACGTCATTTCTTAGCACTTTTTCAGGTGGAAAAAAAGGATTACTTTGTATCAGTAGGCTACTGTGGTCTCAATTTAAATTAACAAGCACTCAGTATTTGATCAGTTATGGATACTATTTGCTAACAGAATGGAATAAAAGAGAAAATGGAAGATGAGTGTGTGTGTGTGGAGGGGCTGCTTTCAAGGCAAAGCAGAGTGCTATCCAGGGGATAATGAATATTGGCTCAAACAAGTAGACACATACTCAAAGTTAACTTTAACTGTTTGAAGATAGGTCAGACCAAGACTGTGCTTTTCTTATAAGAATGATAAAGGTGGTATCACAGCTGAATACTTAGCGTGGTGTGTTAGTTCTAGAAAGGAAGAGTACAGAGAGGAGTAAGCACTTTAAGATGGTAAAGGTATATTATAAAAATTACAACAAAAAAAACTGAGCAAATAGCTACTGCATACAGGAAAATATGTTTTGATCAAACTACTAGTATATGCAGATACTGAGCTAAACTGAAAAGCACATCAGTGAGAAGGGACCTTTGCTGACAGTCATGCTGTCACAGATAAAACTATAGTGACCAGCACTCTGTCCTGGGTCTGTAATGTGATTCTCTCCACCAGTAACAGCACAATTGTATAGAAATAGACACCAGTATGAGCTGTCTACACACGACACATATACATTAATAGCATTAGTTAACATGGTGCAGCTATGCCAATAGACCATACTATTATACTAAAAACAACTTGGTGCAAACAGACAAAATGCTATCATGCCATAGTAACTTCCAGTAATAACTCATAAATCATATTAGATGTCTAACACAATTCAACATAAATAAGCATATACAGTTGTAAAACACTAACAGGAGAGACACTGAGCTCCTCATGGGCCTTTAGCAGAGTGGATTGTAGTTTTAAAAGGTGCCTGCCACAGGTAATATTTATTAACTTTGGGATTGGCTTAAGGTAATAAACAGGGAAGGGGGAGGGGAGAACAAGGGTGTGAGCAGGCAGTTCTTTGTACTGCTGCTAATGAGCCAAAGCAAAGACAAGTTTGTGTTTAAGAAACAATCACAATTGACCAAGGACTGCTCTGAAGCTGTAAGTCATTTCTTAACCATTTCTCAGGTGGAAAAACAGGATAACCTTGTATAAGTAGGCTACTGTGCTCTCAGTTTAAATTAACAAACACACAATATTGATCAGTTATAAATACTATTTGCTAATAGAAGGGAATAAGAGAGAAAGTGGAAGATGTGTGTGTGTGTGTGTGTGTGTGTGTGTGTGTGTGTGTGTGTGTGTGTGTGTGTGTGTGTGGTGGGGGGGGCTGCTTACAAGCCAAAGCAGAGTGCTCTCCAGGGGATAATGAATATTGGCTCAAGCAAGTAGACACATACTCAAAGTTAACTTTAGCTGTTTGCAGACAGCTGAGACCCAGACTGCACTTTTCTTATAAGAATGATAAAGGTCGTACTGCAGTTGAATACTTAGAGTGGTGCATTAGGTCTAGAAAAGAAGACTACAGAGAGGAGTAAGCACTTTCAGATGCTAAAGATAAATTATAAAGATTACAAAAAACAAACTGAGCAAATAGCTACTGCATACAGGAAAATATGTCTTAAACCAGCTACTAGTATATGCAGATACTGAGCCAACTGGAAAAACACATCAGTGAGAAGGGATCTCAGCTGACAGTTATGCAGTCACAGATAAAAATATAGTGAGCAGCACTCTGTCCTGGGTCACTAATATGATTCTATCCACCAGTAACAGCACAATTATATAGAAATAATTAGACACCAGTATGAGCTGTATACACACAACACATATACATGAATAACATTAGTGAACAAGGAGAAGCTATGCAAATAGACCATACTATTATACTAAAAACAATTTAGTGCAGACAAAATGCTAGCATTCCATAGTAATTTCCAGTAATAAACCATAGATCATATTAAATGTCTAACACAATTCAACATAAATAAGCAAATACAGTTGTAAAACACTTACTGGAGAGGCACTGAGCTCCTCATGGGGTCTGTAGCAGAGCGGTTTGTAGTTTTAAAAATAGTGCCTGCCACAGGTAATATTTATTAACTTTGGGATTGGCTTAAGGTAATAAACAGGGAAGGGGAGGGGAGAACAATGGTGTGGGCAGGCGGTTCTTTGTACTGCTGCTAATGAGCCAAAGCAAAGACAAGTTTGTGTTTTAAAAACAATCAGAATTGACCAAGGACTGCTCTGAAGCTGTAAGTCATTTCTTAACCATTTCTCAGGTGGAAAAATAGGATAACTTTGTATCAGTAGGCTACTGTGGTCTCAATTTAAATTAACAAACACAGTATTTGATCAGTTATGGATACTATTTGCTAACAGAAGGGAATAAGAGAAAATGTAAGATGAGTGTGTGTGTGTGTGTGTGTGTGTGTGTGGGGAGGGCTGCTTACAAGCCAAAGCAGAGTGCTCTCCAAGGGATAATGAATATTGGCTCAAACAGGTAGACACATACTCGAAGTTAACTTTAGCTGCTTGCAGACAGTTCAGACTCAGACTGTACTTTTCTTATAAGAATTATACAGGTGGTACCACAGTTGAATACTTAGAGTGGTGTATGGTCTAGAAAAGAAGAGGACAGAGAGGAGTAAGCACTTTTGAGATGGTAACAATATATTATAAAAATTACAAAAAAACAAACTGAGCAAATAGCTACTCCATACAGGAAAATATGTCTTGAACCAAATACTAGTATATGCAGATACTGAGCCAATTGGAAAAACACATCAGTGAGAAGGGACCTCAGCTGACAATTATGCAGTCACAGATAATAATATAGCGAGCAGCACTCTGTCCTAGGTCTCTAATGTGATTCTATCCACCAGTAACAGCACAATTATATAGAAATAATTAGATACCAGTATGAGCTGTATATACACAACACATATTCATGAATAACATTAGTTAACCAGGTGCAGCTATGCAAATAGAATATACTATTATACTAAAAACAACTTGGTGCAGACAGACAAAATGCTAGCATGGCATAGTAACTTCCAGTAATAAAGCATAAATCACAGTAGATGTCTAACACAATTCAACATAAATAAGTGTATTCAGTTGTAAAACACTTACTGGAGAGACACTGAGCTCCTCATAGGGCCTGTAGCAGAGTGGATTGTAGTTTTAAAAATGGTTCCTGCCACAGGTAATATTTATTAACTTTGGGATTGGCTTAAGGTAATAAACGGGGAAGGGGGAGGGGAGAACAAAGGTGTGAGCAGGCAGTTCTTTGTACTGCTCCTAATGAGCCAAAGCAAAGACAAGTTTGTGTTTAAGAAACAATCAGAAATGACCAATGACTGTTCTGAAGCTGTAAGTCATTTATTAACCATTTCTCAGGTGGGAAAACAGAAAAAGTTTTTTTATCAGTAGGGTACTGTGGTCTCAATTTAAATTAACAAACACAGTATTTGATCAGTTATGGATACTGTTTGCTAACAGAAGGGAATAAGAGAGAAAAATGGAAGATGAGTGTGTGTGTGTGGGGAGGGCTGCTTTCAAGGCAAAGCAGAGTGCTGTCCAGGGGATAATGAATATTGGCTCAAACAAGTAGACACATACTCAGTTAACTTTAGCTGTTTGCAGACAGTTCAGACCCAGACTGCACTTTTTCTATAAGAATGATAAATGTAGTTCCACAGTTGAATACTTAGAGTGGTATGTTAGGTCTAGAAAAGCAGACTACAGAGAGGTGTAAGCACTTTGAGATGGTAAAGATATATTATAAAGATTACAAAAACAAACTGAGCAAATAGCTACTGCATACAGGAAAATATGTCTTGAACCAACTACTAGTATATGCCGATACTGAGCCTACTGGAAAAACATCAGTGAGAAGGGACCTCAGCTGACAGTTATGCAGTCACAGATAAAAATATAGTGAGCAGCACTCTGTCCTGGGTCTCTAATGTGATTCTATCCACCAGTAACAGCACAATTATATAGAAATAATTAGACACCAGTATGAGCTGTCTACACACAACACATATACATGAATAACATTAGTTAACAAGGTGCAGCTATGCAAATAGACCATACTGTTATACTAAAAACAACTTGGTGCAGACAAACAAAATTCTAGCATGCCATAGTAACTTCCAGTGACAAAGCATAAATCATATTAAATGTCTAACACAATTCAACATAAATAAGTATATTCAGTTGTAAAACACTTACTGGAGAGACACTGAGCTCATCATGGGGCCTATAGCAGAGTGGATTGTAGCTTTAAAAATGGTGCCTACCACAGGTAATATTTATTAACTTTGGGATTGGCTTAAGGTAACAAACAGGGAAGGAGAAGGGGGAGAACAAGGATGTGAGCAGGCATTTCTTTTGTACTGCTGCTAATGAGCCAAAGCAAAGACAAGTTTGTGTTTAAGAAACAATCAGAATTGATAAAGGACTGCTCTGAAGCTGTAAGTCATTTCTTAACCATTTCTCAGGTGGAAAAACAGGATAACGTATCAGTAGGCTACTGTGGTCACAATTTAAATTAACAAATGCACAGTATTTTATCAGTTATTGATACTTATTGCTTACAGAAGGGAATAAAAGAGAAAATGGAAGATGAGTGTGTGTGCATGTGTGTGTGGGGCGGCTGCTTACAAGCCAAAGCAGAGTGCTCTCCAGGGATAATGAATATTGGCTCAAACAAGTAGACACATACTCAGAGTTAAGTTTAGCTTTTTGCAGACGGTTCAGACCTGGGCTGCGCTTTTCTTATAAGAATGATAAAGGTGGTACCGCAGTTGAATACTTAGAGTGGTGTGTTAGGTCTAAAAAAGAAGAGTACAGAGAGGAGTAAGCACTTTGAGATGGTAAAGATATATTATAAAGATTATAAAAAACAAACTGAGCAAATAGCTACTGCATACAGGAAAATATGTCTTGAACCAACTACTAGTATATGCAGATACTGAGCCAGTTGGAAAAACACATCAGTGAGAAGGGACCTCAGCTGACAGTTATGCAGTCACAGATAAAAATATAGTGAGCAGCACTCTTTCCTGGGTCTCTAATGTGATTCTATCCACCAGTAACAGCACAATTATATAGAAATAACGAAACACCAGTATGAGCTGTCTACACACAACACATATACATGAATAACATTAGTTAACAAGGTGCAGCTATGCAAATAGACCATACTGTTATACTAAAAACAACTTGGTGCAGGCAGACAAACAGCTAGCATGCCATAGTAACTTGCAGTAATAAAGCATAAATCATATTAAATGTCTATCACAATTCAACATAAATAAGCATATACAGTTGTAAAACACTTACTGGAGAGGCAATGAGCTCATCATGGGGCCTGTAGCAGAGTGGATTGTAGCTTTAAAAATGGTGCCTACCACAGGTAATATTTATTAACTTTGGGATTGGCTTAAGGTAATAAACAGGGAAGGGGAGGGGAGAACAATGGTGTGGGCAGGCGGTTCTTTGTACTGCTGCTAATGAGCCAAAGCAAAGACAAGTTTGTGTTTTAAAAACAATCAGAATTGACCAAGGACTGCTCTGAAGCTGTAAGTCATTTCTTAACCATTTCTCAGGTGGAAAAATAGGATAACTTTGTATCAGTAGGCTACTGTGGTCTCAATTTAAATTAACAAACACAGTATTTGATCAGTTATGGATACTATTTGCTAACAGAAGGGAATAAGAGAAAATGTAAGATGAGTGTGTGTGTGGGGGAGGGCTGCTTACACGCCAAAGCAGAGTGCTGTCCAGGGGATAATTAATATTGACTCAAACAAGTAGACACATACTCAAAGTTAACTTTAGCTGTTTGCAGACAGTTCAGACCCAGACTGCGCTTTTCTTATAAGAATGATAAAGGTGGTACCACAGTTGAATACTTAGAGTCGTGTTAGGTCTAGAAAAGAAGAGTACAGAGAGGAGTAAGCACTTTGAGATGGTAAAGATAAATTATAAAGATTACAAAAAAACAAACTGAGCAAATAGCTACTCCATACAGGAAAATATGTCTTGAACCAAATACTAGTATATGCAGATACTGAGCCAATTGGAAAAACACATCAGTGAGAAGGGACCTCAGCTGACAATTATGCAGTCACAGATAATAATATAGCGAGCAGCACTCTGTCCTAGGTCTCTAATGTGATTCTATCCACCAGTAACAGCACAATTATATAGAAATAATTAGATACCAGTATGAGCTGTATATACACAACACATATTCATGAATAACATTAGTTAACAAGGTGCAGCTATGCAAATAGAATATACTATTATACTAAAAACAACTTGGTGCAGACAGACAAAATGCTAGCATGGCATAGTAACTTCCAGTAATAAAGCATAAATCATATTAGATGTCTAACACAATTCAACATAAATAAGTATATTCAGTTGTAAAACACTTACTGGAGAGACACTGAGCTCCTCATAGGGCCTGTAGCAGAGTGGATTGTAGTTTTAAAAATGGTTCCTGCCACAGGTAATATTTATTAACTTTGGGATTGGCTTAAGGTAGTAAACGGGGAAGGGGGAGGGGAGAACAAAGGTGTGAGCAGGCATTTCTTTTGTACTGCTCCTAATGAGCCAAAGCAAAGACAAGTTTGTGTTTAAGAAACAATCAGAAATGACCAATGACTGTTCTGAAGCTGTAAGTCATTTATTAACCATTTCTCAGGTGGGAAAACAGAAAAAGTTTTTTTATCAGTAGGGTACTGTGGTCTCAATTTAAATTAACAAACACAGTATTTGATCAGTTATGGCTACTGTTTGCTAACAGAAGGGAATAAGAGAGAAAAATGGAAGATGAGTGTGTGTGTGTGTGGGGGGGGGGCTGCTTTCAAGGCAAAGCAGAGTGCTGTCCAGGGGATAATGAATATTGGCTCAAACAAGTAGACACATACTCAAAGTTAACTTTAGCTGTTTGCAGACAGTTCATACCTGGGCTGCGCTTTTCTTATAAGAATGATAAAGGTGGTACCGCAGTTGAATACTTAGAGTGGTGTGTTAGGTCTAAAAAAGAAGAGTACAGAGAGGAGTAAGCACTTTGAGATGGTAAAGATATATTATAAAGATTATAAAAAACAAACTGAGCAAATAGCTACTGCATACAGGAAAATATGTCTTGAACCAACTACTAGTATATGCAGATACTGAGCCAGTTGGAAAAACACATCAGTGAGAAGGGACCTCAGCTGACAGTTATGCAGTCACAGATAAAAATATAGTGAGCAGCACTCTTTCCTGGGTCTCTAATGTGATTCTATCCACCAGTAACAGCACAATTATATAGAAATAACGAAACACCAGTATGAGCTGTCTACACACAACACATATACATGAATAACATTAGTTAACAAGGTGCAGCTATGCAAATAGACCATACTGTTATACTAAAAACAACTTGGTGCAGGCAGACAAACAGCTAGCATGCCATAGTAACTTGCAGTAATAAAGCATAAATCATATTAAATGTCTATCACAATTCAACATAAATAAGCATATACAGTTGTAAAACACTTACTGGAGAGGCAATGAGCTCATCATGGGGCCTGTAGCAGAGTGGATTGTAGCTTTAAAAATGGTGCCTACCACAGGTAATATTTATTAACTTTGAGATTGGCTTAAGGTAATAAACAGGGAGGGGAGAACAAGGGTGTGAGCAGACATTTCTTTTGTACTGCTGCTGATGAGCCAAAGCAAAGACAAGTTTGTGTTTAAGAAACAATCAGAATTGATAAAGGACTGCTCTGAAGCTGTAAGTCATTTCTTAACCATTTCTCAGGTGGAAAAACAGGATAACTATCAGTAGGCTACTGTGGTCTCAATTTAAATTAACAAACACTCAGTATTTGATCAGTTATGGATACTATTTGCTAACAGAATGGAATAAAAGAGAAAATGGAAGATGAGTGTGTGTGTGGGGGGCTGCTTACAAGCCAAAGCAGAGTGCTCTTCAGGGGATAATGAATATTGGTTCAAACAAGTAGACACATACTCAAAGTTAACTTTAGCTGTTTACAGACAGTTCAGACCTGGACTGCGCTTTTCTTATAAGAATGATACAGGTGGTACCGCAGTTGAATACCTAGAGTGGTGTGTTAGGTTGGAGAGACACTGAGCTCCTCATGGGGCCTGTAGCACAGTGGATTGTAGTTTTTTGTGTCATGTTTATTCATAGCCTCATCTCAGGCTTTGTGCCCACTGAGTGACGCACAGCTACAGTTATCCCACTCCAGAAGGGGGGATCCACCTTGGATCCTGGGATCTACTGCCCTAT
The DNA here is from genome assembly GCF_019279795.1 of Protopterus annectens. NCBI lineage: Eukaryota > Metazoa > Chordata > Ceratodontiformes > Protopteridae > Protopterus > Protopterus annectens. The sequence goes on along the minus strand of NC_056731.1, from coordinate 1,877,675,090 downwards.
CAGTCTAGTAAGCCTGATCTGCAAGGCCATGGAATGTATTTATTTATTTTATTTATTTATTTATTTTACATTTGTTGACCGGGAAAGTCCAACTGGACACATGTCTATTTACAGATCGAGGAGAAAAGCTCCATTTTACATACAATGCAGTAACATGCAAACAATACAGCAGTATACAAAGCAAATATAGAAGGATTAATAAGAATCTACAGTACTATGTGATTATACTTCCTAGGACATTTTTACATAGTAGTTTAGTATTAACTATGGATACATTTCTTAGAAATTCAGTAGCTTTATAAAGCTGTAATGCTTTCAAAAGGTAGCATTAAAAATTAGAAACTCGATGAGAAGAATAGTTTTTAGTATCTTTGTCTTTACCCAGGTGTGTTACAGGAGCATAGCCATTTGTTAGAAAGATGGGTTATGAGGAGTTTTTTAATTGATTTGTGGAGGTATTGGATGTGAGGGTGGCTGTTAGAGAGTTCCAGAGTTTGGAGATGGAGTAGCTATAGAGAGATTTCCCTGCTTCATTTTTGTAGTTGGTGACCTCAAGAAGGTTATGGGTATTAGATTTCAAAATTCTTTTTGTGGTGTATGGTTGTATAAGATGTTGGAGGGCTGGGACATTGTCTGGGTGGTGGTATAGCTTATGTGCTAGTGACAGTTGATTGAGTTGCAATAGCTGAGGGAGTTCTAACCAGTTTAGTTTTTTAAGGGCTATACAATGATGTGTTCTATATGTAGATGCAGTTGCAAATCTATCTATCTTGTTGTAACAGGATTCTAGCCTTTTAAAATCAGATTTACAAAGGTTGGTTAGTACTGGGGAAGCATAGAGAACGGTGAATAATAGATGTGTCCTGGCTACTGTGATTCTAGATTGTTTAGAGAGAAATTGTTTGTTACGATAGAGCAGACCTAGATTTTTTATGTACTTTCTTGATGGTTTGGGCAGTGTGGATGTCAAATTTAAGGTTGTTATCAATTTCAGTGCCTTAAAGTTTGGTATGGGTAGTTGGGATAATTACAGTTTTGTTGTTAGAGGTGATTGAGAAATTGACAGCTAGGTGGGTGGTTTTATGGGAAGAAAAAAATAGTAGTTTAGTTTTATTAGGGTTGAGAATAAGCTGATGGTTAGAGAACCAAGTTTCTGCTAGTAAGAAAGCATTTTGTGTTTGTGAGAGAAGGAGGTCTGGAGTGGTGGCTGCACATATGATAGTGGTGTCATCAGCATACTGAATAACAGTGGCCCTGGGGGTGGAGGATGGGAGTTGATTGGTGAATAGAGTGAAGAGTAATGGACCTAAGATAGACCCTTGAGGTACTCCTAAGGACACTGGTAGCAGGGGTGATAGCTGGTTTTGCCATTTTACCGCCTGATGCTGACCTGATAATAGCTCTTAAACCATGTGATGGAGGAGGTACTGAGGTTAAGGGTAGAGAGTATATTGAGGAGTGTACTGTGGTTGACCATGTCGAAAACTTTTGATAAATCTAAAAATATGGCTGAGACAAGTTGTCCTTGATTTCTATGATAATTAATGGTATTGGTGAAAGAAATAAGTGCAGTGGATGTACTGTGGAAGGGTCTGAATTTTTGGATAGCAGTTTGTTTTTAAGGAGGTAATTCATAAGTTGAGTGTGTATGACCCTCTCTAGGATTTTGGATAAGGGCGGTAAGATAGCAATGGGGCGATAGTTATTGAGTTCAAAGCAGTTGCCTCCTTTGTGTACTGGGATTATATGGGAAGTTGTCCATAGCTGGGGTATTTTGCACTCTGTGATTGATCTGTTGATGAGAACAGTGACAGGACAGGCTGCTATTTGGAGGTATTCTGCAGGTATGTTGTCTGCAGCTAGGGTGGTAGGTTTGTGCTTTTGGAGGAGTTTTAGGATTATTCTGATAGATACTGGTTGAAAGCTAAAGTGTGAGTCGCTAGTTTGTGTTACTGTTACGGTTGGTGTCTCTGCTGAGGTTGGATGAGTGGTGTTAATTTGATTATTAGCTAGGGCCTGGATAGTCTCAGTAAAGTATTTGTTAAACTGTGTGGGAATATTACTGTGAATGTTACCAATTTTGGGTGTGGAGGTAGTAGTTTTCCCAGGCCGCGATACTGAATTGATTGCAGCCCAGAATTTTTGGGGGAGTTTTGGCATGTTTTTCTTGTAGGTTTTGGTAATAGTTGGTTTTGTCTGTTTTGATGAGTTTCTTGGCCTTGTTGCACACTTCTAAGTATTTCTGCTTTACCATTTGGGTTTTATTTTTGCGATATCGATCCCATGCTTTGTTCGCAGTTCTAAGTATTTCTGCTTTACTATTTGGGTTTTGTTTTTGCGATATCGATCCCATGCTTTGTTGCGCAGTTCTAAGTATTTCTGCTTTACCATTTGGGTTTTGTTTTTGCGATATCGATCCCATGCTTTGTTCGCAGTTCTAAGTATTTCTGCTTTACCATTTGGGTTTTGTTTTTGCGATATTGATCCCATGCTTTGTTCGCAGTTCTAAGTATTTCTGCTTTACCATTTGGGTTTTGTTTTTGCGATATCGATCCCATGCTTTGTTCGCAGTTCTAAGTATTTCTGCTTTACCATTCGGGTTTTGTTTTTGCGATATTGATCCCATGCTTTGTTCGCAGTTCTAAGTATTTCTGCTTTACCATTTGGGTTTTGTTTTGGCGATATTGATCCCATGCTTTGTTCAAGCAGTTCTAAGTATTTCTGCTTTACCATTTGGGTTTTGTTTTATGATATCGATCCCATGCTTTGTTCGCAGTTCTAAGTATTTCTGCTTTACCATTTGGGTTTTGTTTTTGCGATATTGATCCCATGCTTTGTTCGCAGTTCTAAGTATTTCTGCTTTACCATTTGGGTTTTGTTTTGGCGATATTGATCCCATGCTTTGTTCGCAGTTCTAAGTATTTCTGCTTTACCATTTGGGTTTTGTTTTTGCGATATCGATCCCATGCTTTGTTCCTTTAAGAATAGTTTTGGGGGGCTTAGTTAACCAGGGGGCATGTGAAGTTTTTATTCTGATGTTTCGGGGAGGGAGAATGATGGCTGACAATGTTTAGGAAGATTGAATTAAAGTGTTGCACTACATCATCAAGTGATAGTTGTTTTAAAGGGGTCCAGTTGCAACTATTTATTAAAGGCACTGGGGTTAAAGTTCTTTTTGTTCCTGACTTCTTTTTGTGTTACTTGACTCCTGTGTAGTTTTGGTTCTTAGTAGATATGTTGGTTGGTGGTCACTGAGTAAGTCTGGAAGACATCCAGCTTGGGCTGCAAGGGAAGGATGGGATGTAAGTATCCAGTCCAGAATGGACTGGTGTTTAGTTCTTTTGTCATTTCTAGTAGGGGATGTAATGACTTGGGAAAATCCATGTAGGTTAATATGGGTGGTTAGATTCTGACTAGTACAGCTGAGCCAATCTATGTTAAAGTATTATCATGGAACTTATAAACAAAGACATTGGCAACCATTGAACACTGAACACCACCCAGTTTGGGTTTGTGAAGGGCCGATCATGTCTCCTGAACCTGATTGACTTCTTTGAATCAGTTTCTAGAGCCGTGGACAAGGGTAAGGCAGTCCACACAGCCTATCTGGACCTCGCCAAGGCCTTTGACACCATCCCTCACTCTGGAATCATAGATAGAATTACTAAGCTGGGCATTAATCCCTACATCACTTGATGGGTTGCCAACTGGCTTACTGACAGAACCCACACTGTAAAAGTAGCCGACTCCAAATCTAGCTCCAGACAAGTGACAAGTGGAGTACCTCAGGGTTCAGTCCTGAGACTGCTCTTGTTTGGCATATACTTCTCTGAAATACAGGCCAACACTAAGGGACTCTGGCTAACAAAGTTCACAGAAGACTGCAAACTGGGAGACATTATTGAATCCCCAAATGATGTGGACACTACAAAAGGGCCTTACAGAAACAGATGCTTGGTGCCAGAGCTGTGGGCTCAAGCTCAATGCCAAGAAATGTATAGTTATCCCCTTTGGGAAAAAACATGTACCCATGAATTACCACATAGGTGGCAGTACACTAAACACCAAAAGTGTGATAAGAGACTTAGGGACACAGGTGGACAGTGGTCTCACCTTCGATAACCACACCACCACAACAGTCAGGAAATCCTTCTATGTGGCACACCTCATCACTAAGGGTTTTCATCCAGAAAAAAAGAGGTCATTGTCCCACTGTACTCATCCCTCATTAGACCCATTATAGAATACAATGCCCTGTTTGGTATGTACCTCTCAAGACATTTGCAACAACTGGAAAGACCGCAGAAATACATCACTAAAAGAATCACAGGCCTAAATCAGATGCCCTATGCTAAACACCTTAAAAAACTCCAGCTATACTCTGTCGCATATCGTCTACTCAGAGGTGATCTCTGCTTCACATACAAGACCATGTCAAACCCAGAGCTGTTGGACATGCTACACTTAAAGAAATCCCAATCCCTTAGAGCCACACACTCCAGAGATCTAAACCTTGTCATCACAGTACACAAAACATGCTGGAGAATAGGTTCCTGACCCAGAGACTCCCCAGACTCTGGAATAGACTGCCCATACATGTCAAGCAGAGCACCTCTGTGGCCCTTTTCAAAGGAAACATTGACAATTGGATGGGAGAAAGGAAATTCACCACGGGGATCACGTCAGCCGCCCTGCTAGACAGGGGTCCAGGGATCTTAACAGTGTGGGAAGAAATAGTCAGGGAATTGTTACAGCTAGGCTTGTATAGGCCCTAGGGTCAATAGCCTAGTACCAACCTATGAACTTTTCTTTGTTTCAGAATATTCATGTTGCACAGCATATCCCAGTCCACTTATGTTGTTGTCTATGTTTCAGTTATGCTTGCACTATCTATACATCTCTGTATCTGCACAGTATGGAACTGGCTCACTTGACCTACACGTCAGTCAGTATGCAGTGTCTCTTTCCTTCATTATTTGCTTATTTTCCCATCCTCTGGTTCCTGTACTCATGTACTTCATTCTTATCCAGTAACTTCTCTTGTATTTCAGAACTAGTCATTTGCTATGGCCTACAATTTTATCTTAAAGGGACTCTTATATTGATGCACTCCATAACCCATGTTTGATGACAACCTTCCAGTCACTTAGATATATATATTCTGTGTGCCTGCTTACAGCAACTAGTAATTTCCAGTAATAAACCATAAATCATATTAAATGTCTAACAATTCAACATAAATAAGCATATACAGTTGTAAAACACTTACTGGGAGAGGCACTGAGCTCCTCATGGGACCTGTGGCAGAGTGGTTTGTAGTTTTAAAAATGGTGCCTGCCACAGGTAATATTTATTAACTTTGGGATTGGCTTAAGGTAATAAACAGTGGAGGGGGAGGGGAGAACAAGGGTGTGAGCAGGCAGTTCTTTGTACTGCTGCTAATGAGCCAAAGCAAAGACAAGTTTGTGTTTAAGAAGAAATCAGAATTGACCAAGGACTGCTCTGAAGCTGTAAGTCATTTCTTAACCATTACTCAGGTGGAAAAACAGGATAACTTTGTATCAGTAGGCTACTGTGGTCTCAATTTAAATTAACAAACCCAGTATTTGATCAGTTATGTATACTATTTGCTAACAGAAGGGAAATAGAGAGAAAATGGAAGATGAGTGTGTCTGTGTGGTGGTGGTGGTGGTGGGGGGGGGCTGCTTATAATCCAAAGCAGAGTGCTCTCCAGGGGATAATGAATATTGACTCAAACAAATAGACACATACTCAAAGTTAACTTTAGCTGTTTGCAGAAAGTTCTGACCCAGACTGCACTTTTCTTACAGGAATGATAAAGGTGGTACCGCAGTTGAATACTTAAGAGTGGTGTTAGGTCTAGAAAAGAAGAGTACAGAGAGAAGTAAGCACTTTGAGATGGTAAAGATATATTATAAAGATTACAAAAAAACAAACTGAGCAAATAGCTACTGCATACAGGAAAATATGTCTTGAACCAAATACTAGTATATGCAGATACTGAACCAATTGGAAAAACACATCAGTGAGAAGAGACCTCAGCTGACAGTTATGCAGTCACAGATAAAAATATAGTGAGCAGCACTCTGTCCTGGGTCTCTAATGTGATTCTATCCACCAGTAACAGCACAATTATATAGAAATAATTAGACACCAGTATGAGCTGTATATACACAACACATATTCATGAATAACATTAGTTAACACGGTGCAGCTATGCAAATAGATCATACTATTATACTAAAATCAGTTTGGTGAAGACGGACAAAATGCTAGCATGCCATATTAACTTCCAGTAATAAAGAATAAATCATATTAGATGTGTAACACAATTCAACATAAATAAGTATATTCAGTTATAAAACACTTACTGGAGAGACACTGAGCTCCTCATAGGGCCTGTAGCAGAGTGGATTGTAGTTTTAAAAATGGTGCCTGCCACAGGTAATATTTATTAACTTTGGGATTGACTTAAGGTAATAAACGGGGAAGGGAGAGGGGAGAACAAGGGTGTGAGCAGGCAGTTCTTTGTACTGCTGCTAATGAGACAAAGCAAAGACAAGTTTGTGTTTAAGAAACAATCAGAATTGACCAATGACTGTTCTGAAGCTGTAAGTCATTTATTAACCATTTCTCGGGTGGAAAAACAGGATAACTTTGTATCAGTACGGTACTGTGGTCTCAATTTAAATTAACAAACACACAATATTGATCAGTTATGGATACTATTTGCTAACAGAAGGGAATAAGAGAGAAAAATGGAAATGAGTGTGTATGGGGAGGGCTGCTTACAAGCCAAAGCAAAGTGCTGTCCAGGGGATAATGAATATTGGCTCAAACAAATAGACACATACTCAAAGTTAACTTTTGCTGTTTGCAGAAAGTTCTGACCCAGACTGCGCTTTTCTTACAGGAATGATAAAGGTGGTACTGCAGTTGAATACTTAGAGTGGTGTTAGGTTCAAAGTTAACTGCAGCTGTGTGCAGACAGTTCAGACCCGGACTGCGCTTGTCTTATGAGAATGTTAAAGGTGGTACTGCAGTTGAATACTTAAGAGTGGTGTTAGGTTCAAAGTTAACTGTAGCTGTGTGCAGACAGTTCAGACCCAGACTGTGCTTTTCTTATAAGAATGATAAAGGTGGTATCGCAGTTGAATACTTAAGAGTGGTGTTAGGTCTAGAAAAGAAGAGTACAGAGAGAAGTAAGCACTTTGAGATGGTAAAGATATATTATAAAGATTACAAAAAAAACAAACTGAGCAAATAGCTACTGCATACAGGAAAATATGTCTTGAACCAAATACTAGTATATGCAGATACTGGGCCAATTGGAAAAACATCAGTGAGAAGGGATCTCAGCTGACAGTTATGCAGTCACAGATAATAATATAGCGAGCAGCACTCTGTCCTGGGTCTCTAATGTGATTCTATCCACCAGTAAGAGCACAATTATATAGAAATAATTAGACACCAGTATGAGCTGTCTACACACAACACATATACATGAATAACATTAGTTAACAAAGTGCAGCTATGCAAATAGACCATACTATTATACTAAAAACAACTTGGTGCAGACAGACAAAATGCTAGCATGGCATAGTTACTTCCAGTAATAAAGCATAAATCATATTAAATGTCCAACACAATTCAACATAAATAAGCATATACAGTTGTAAAACACTTACTGGGGAGACACTGAGCTCCTCATGGGACCTGTAGCAGAGTGGATTGTAGCTTTAAAAATGGTGCCTACCACAGGTAATATTTATTAACTTTGAGATTGGCTTAAGGTAATAAACAGGGAGGGGGAGGGGAGAACAAGGGTGTGAGCAGACATTTCTTTTGTACTTCTGCTAATGAGACAAAGCAAAGACAAGTTTGTGTTTAAGAAACAATCAGAATTGACCAAGGACTGCTCTGATGCTGTAAGTCATTTCTTAACCATTTCTCAGGTGGAAAAACAGGATAACTTTGTATCAGTAGGGTACTGTGGTCTCAATTTAAATTAACAAACACTCAGTATTTGATCAGTTATGGATACTATTTGCTAACAGAATGGAATAAAAGAGAAAATGGAAGATGAGTGTGTGTGTGGGGGGGGCTGCTTACAAGGCAAAGCAGAGTGCTCTTCAGGGGATAATGAATATTGGCTCAAACAAGTAGACACATACTCAAAGTTAACTTCAGCTGTTTACAGACATTTCAGACCGGGACTGCGCTTTTCTTATAAGAATGATAAAGGAGGTACTGCAGTTGAATACTTAGAGTGGTGTGTTTGGTTCAAAGTTAACTTTAGCTGTTTGCAGGCAGTTCAGACCCGGACTGCACTTTTCTTATAAGAATGATAAAGGTGGCACCGCAGTTGAATTCTTAGAGTGGTGTGTTAGGTTCAAAGTTAACTTTAGCTGTTTGCAGACAGTTCAGACCTGGACTGCACTTTTCTTATAAGAATGATACAGGTGGTACCGCAGTTGAATACCTAGAGTGGTGTGTTAGGTTGGAGAGGCACTGAGCTCTTCATGGGGCCTGTAGCACAGTGGATTGTAGTTTTTTGTGTCATGTTTATTCATAGCCTCACCTCAGGTTTTGTGCCCACTGAGTGGTGCACCGCTACAGTTATCCCACTCCAGAAGGGGGGATCCACCTTGTATCCTGGGATCTATTGCCCTATCAGTCTGATAAGCCTGATCTTCAAGGCCATGGAATGTATTTATTTATTTTATTTATTTATTTATTTTACATTTGTTGACCGGGAAAGTCCAACTGGACATATGTCTATTTACAGCCCGAGGAGAAAAGCTCCATTTTACATACAATGCAGTAACATACAAACAATACAGTAGTACACAAAGCAAATATAGAAGGATTAATAAGAATCTACAGTACTATGTGATTATACTTCCTAGGACATTTTTACATAATTAGTTTATTAACTATGGATACATTTCTTAGAAATTTAGTAGCTTTATAAAGCTGTAATGCTTTCAAAAGGTAGCATTAAAAATTAGAAACTCGATGTGAAGAATAGTTTTTAGTATCTTTGTCTTTACCCAGGTGTGTTACAGGAGCATAGCCATTTATTAGAAAGATGGGTTATGAGGAGTTTTTTTAATTGAGTTGTGGAGGTATTGGATGTGGGGGTGGCTGTTAGAGAGTTCCAGAGTTTGGGGATGGAGTAGCTATAGAGAGATTTCCCTGCTTCATTTTTGTAATTGGTGACCTCAAGAAGGTTATGGGTATTAGATCTCAAAATTCTTTTTGTGGTGTATGGTTGTATAAGATGTTGGAGGGCTGGGACATTGTCTGGGTGGTGGTATAGCTTATGTGTTAGTGACAGTTGATTGAGTTGCAATAGCTGAGGGAGTTCTAACCAGTTTAGTTTTTTAAGGGCTATACAATGATGTGTTCTATATGTAGATGCAGTTACAAATCTATCTATCTTGTTGTAACAGGATTCTAGCCTTTTAAAATCAGATTTACGAAGGTTGGTTAGTACTGGGGAAGCATAGAGAAGGGTAGATAGTAGATGTGTCCTGGCTACTGTGATTGTAGATTGTTTAGGGAGAAATTGTTTGTTACGACAGAGCAGACCTAGATTTTTATGTACTTTCCTGATGGTTTGGGCAGTGTGGATGTGAAATCTAAGGTTGTTATCAATTTCAGTGCCTTAAAGTTTGGTGTGGGTAATTGGGATAATTACAGTTTTGTTGTTAGAGGTGATTGAGAAATTGACAGCTAGGTGGGTGGTTTTATGGGAAGAAAAAAATAGTAGTTTAGTTTTATTAGGGTTGAGAATAAGCTGATGGTTAGAGAACCAAGTTTCTGCTAGTAAGAAAGCATTTTGTGTTTGTGAGAGAAGGAGGTCTGGAGTGGTGGCTGCACATATGATAGTGGTGTCATCAGCATACTGAATAAGTGGCCCTGGGGGTGGAGGATGGGAGTTGATTGGTGAATAGAGTGAAGAGTAATGGACCTAAGATAGATCCTTGAGGTACTCCTAAGGACACTGGTAGTAGGGGTGATAGTTGGTTTTGCCATTTTACTGCCTGATGCTGACCTGATAATAGCTCTTAAACCATGTGATGGAGGAGGTACTGAGGTTAAGGGTAGAGAGTATATTGAGGAGTGTACTGTGGTTGACCATGTCGAAAGCTTTTGACAAATCTAAAAATATGGCTGAGACAAGTTGTCCTTGATTTCTATGATAATTAATGGTATTGGTGAAAGAAATAAGTGCAGTGGATGTACTGTGGAAGGGTCTGAAGACGTGCTGGTTTTTGGATAGCAGTTTGTTTTTAAGGAGGTAATTCATAAGTTGAGTGTGTATGACCCTCTCTAGGATTTTCGATAAGGGCGGTAAGATAGCAATGGGGCGATAGTTATTGAGTTCTAAGGAGTGGCCTCCTTTGTGTGGTGGGATTATATGGGAAGTTTTCCATAGCTAGGGTATTTTGCACTCTGTGATTGATCTGCTGATGAGAACAGTGACAGGACAGGCAATAGCAGTTGCTGCTATTTGGAGGTATTCTGCAGGTATGTTGTCTGCAGCTAGGGTGGTAGGTTTGTGCTTTTGGAGGAGTTTTAGGATTATTCTGATAGATACTGGTTGAAAGCTAAAGTGTGAGTCGCTAGTTTGTATTACCATTATGGTTGGCATCTCTGCTGAGGTTGGATGAGTGGTGTTAATTTGGTTATTAGCTAGGGCCTGGATATTCTCAGTAAAGTATTTGTTAAACTGTGTGGGAATATTACTGTGAATGTTACCAATTTTGGGTGTGGAGGTAGTAGTTTTCCCAGGCCGCGATACTGAATTGATTGCAGCCCAGAATTTTTGTGGAGTTTTGGCATGTTTTTCTTGTAGGTTTTGGTAATAGTTGGTTTTGTCTATTTTGATGAGTTTCTTGGCCTTGTTGCGCAGTTCTAAGTATTTCTGCTTTACCATTTGGGTTTTGTTTTTGCGATATTGATCCCATGCTTTGTTCGCAGTTCTAAGTATTTCTGCTTTACCATTTGGGTTTTGTTTTTGCGATATCGATCCCATGCTTTGTTCGCAGTTCTAAGTATTTCTGCTTTACCATTTGGGTTTTGTTTTTGCGATATCGATCCCATGCTTTGTTCGCAGTTCTAAGTATTTCTGCTTTACCATTTGGGTTTTGTTTTGGCGATATTGATCCCATGCTTTGTTCGCAGTTCTAAGTATTTCTGCTTTACCATTTGGGTTTTGTTTTTGCGATATCGATCCCATGCTTTGTTCGCAGTTCTAAGTATTTCTGCTTTACCATTTGGGTTTTGTTTTTGCGATATTGATCCCATGCTTTGTTCGCAGTTCTAAGTATTTCTGCTTTACCATTTGGGTTTTGTTTTTGCGATATCGATCCCATGCTTTGTTCGCAGTTCTTAGTATTTCTGCTTTACCATTTGGGTTTTGTTTTGGCGATATTGATCCCATGCTTTGTTCCTTTAAGAATAGTTTTGGGGGGCTTAGTTAACCAGGGGGCATGTGAAGTGTTTATTCTGATGGTTCGGGGAGGGAGAATGATGGCTGACAATGTTTAGGAAGATTGAATTAAAGTGTTGCACTACATCATCAAGTGATAGTTGTTTTAAAGGGGTCCAGTTGCAACTATTTATTAAAGGCACTGGGGTTAAAGTTCTTTTTGTTCCTGACTTCTTTTTGTGTTACTTGACTCCTGTGCAGTTTTGGTTCTTAGTAGATATTTGGTTGGTGGTCACTGAGTAAGTCTGGAAGACATCCAGCTTGGGCTGCAAGGGAAGGATGGGATGTAAGTATCCAGTCCAGAATGGACTGGTGTTTAGTTCTTTTGTCATTTCTAGTAGGGGATGTAATGACTTGGGAAAATCCATGTAGGTTAATATGGGTGGTTAGATTCTGACTAGTACAGCGGAGCCAATCTATGTTAAAGTATTATCATGGAACTTATAAACAAAGACATTG
>NC_056731.1:1877543110-1877658110 GCF_019279795.1 Protopterus annectens | reverse complement strand
GCAGGAAATAAAATACTGCTACTTCACTTCCCTGTACATAAAATTTTCTGTCTATATCATTTTGATTAAAATAACCAAGCCTATACCTTTTTATAACAACAATTGATACTTAACAGTAGCCTCCTTATAAACAGTCATGTCACATCGTTCATAAACTGAAACATCATTTAAAAGTGTGTAACATATTTCCATATATTGCTTATAGTTTATCACCACAATTCTATTGCCCTTATTTGAGGATTTAACAACCAGTTCATTATCTACACGTAAATGTTTTAAGGCTTGCCACTGATTGTTTGAAAGTTTATATTTAAAATCACATTTAGATAAAATGTTTTACAAGTGACTCAACAGAAAAATACAAAGCAATAGAAAATTGCTGTATGGTCTCATTATTAAATTGGGTTAAAAAGGAACTTTTTAAAATTGATATTTGAAGTGTCCAAAAGGCATTATGCATTAGACTGAACATTGTTCCATTCATTAATATCAGAAACATATGACTGGAGACTCTCATCTGAACTAGTATTTAAAACATCATCCCGCCCTTGTTCCATTTAAGAAAAGTGATACACAATATGTAATTTTCGTATCAATCTAAATAGTTCACATTTTAAATTATACAAATGGAGGATGATACTTGGTACAAATTTTAAACCAAAGTTTAATACCGCTATAAAACTTTCCAATAAAACATGACCTGAAACACTGATAACTGAAGAAAAAGCATTTGTATATAGTTCACAATCATTGCCATCTACCTTTTTGAGGTTGTTGCTTTGTTTATCAATCAGTATAACCTTGTCCCTGTCCCTATCCATATCGGCTCCTTTTCTTATCATTAAAGATCCCATCTGTTCATTTGGTTGTCTTCTGAAATCTATTTTTGTGAGCAGAAAGATCCTGAGCCAGTGGTAATGAGGGATACACTCCCCCTTCACTCTCACCATCTGTGCTTAAATAACCGCCTTCAGAGGAGGCAAAGGAAACAGTTAACAGTTTCTTATAACTTCTGGTGTTCCGCAAAGTATGAGCATGCATATTACCCTTCCACAGAAATGCTTTATTGTTATTATAGTCTCAAAGATCTCTTTAATTTATTTTTCTTTTTTTTTCAATTAAATCCTGTTCGTAGGATTTAAGTTTATTATTGATGTTACTCAGCAAGACATCAAAACGAGAAGCAGACAACTGTGGAACCAGTTCTGAACATGGCGATCGAACTTCTTCCTTAATACGCCGCTGCTTCACCAGATCCTTTCTATAAGGGTCTTTACCCACTCATGAGACCATTTCTGAGCAGCAGCCAACCACCTAACTTTAAAAGCCCAATCTTTTTCATCATTATCAAAACGTGTACTCGGGCTTTTAAAGGCATGCAACTCCCAAGGGGTAATGTCTAATTCTAAATATCAAGTTAAACTTAAAATATTAAAATGCACACTTGTTTCCTTGAAGAGCAACTGTTCAAAATTTTTATTCAATTTGTGAAGTTCATTAGGAAGATTTATAGAAGCAGCAACACCCACTGTCAAAAAAGGCTTGTCCATATCATGGTTCCTTTCCTGAATTTGTCTTTCCCCAAAATTCAGCACAGAATCACCACATACTGTTCTATATTCACCATGTGAAACATATTGGTCAATAGAATGTTGCAATAAATCCATGGAATTCTCACAAAATATCCTAGGGATATTTGCAGATGGATCTGTAGCCATAGGGCACCAATTGAGCATAACCACAAGGTAAAAGGAAGACCAAAGAAAAGCGAACCACAAAAACAGCAACAGATGTTATAAATACAAAAACATTTTTATTCACCTCTAGCACCTCAGCAAGTGCCTTCAAGGAGTATACACAAGTCACAGACACACACACACACACACACACACACACACACACACACACACACACACACACACACACACACACACACACACACATCAATAAAACAATTAACACAGAACTAATTAATTAAATATTTCCAATTAAAATCTGTGTTCACTCCATTAGGAATCAAAGTGGCATACCTCAACATAAATAATGCTTCTTTGTACAACAACTTAGTTTTTAAAGGAGTCAATTCCCCCAAACCTACACTAAAATGTTCCAAAATACAGCCTCTTAAAAGTTTAAAATTACTATTATGATAATCTTTGAAATGAAGAGGTAACACACTATATTTATCTGGGGTATAAAGCCCCTGGAGACTCTCATTTATGCAACCAGTGGCATCATAGGATTGTATTGGTGTGTTGTCATTACTGTTTTTTATTCACTTAAAATGTTTATTTTTTTTTTCAAACATTTTGAAGATTAAAGATTTTAAAAAATTATCAGCTACAGCATGTAAGAGATGAGAGTACAACTGAAGCTAAGAGCAATGTATACTACAGTAATCACCGTAGGACAGAGAAATAAGTAACAACAGTGCAATGAATTGACAGTCTGTGAAGCTCGTATGGTATAAATAAGAACTTTTTACAACTATAAATGTTCAGCCATTAAAATCTATAACATGTAGGTCATATATTAAGTATGTCTTCAAGCCAGCTTGTCTTCATTCCAAAAGAACTGATCCTAAAAAAAAAAAAAAGAAAAACATTTCAGTCCTATTCTTTATGTATCATAGCATATGTAGTACTTTGCTATGTTATTTTATAAGTATTCAGGATATGAGAAAAACATTTTTCCAAAGTGTTTATGATACTGCTTTATAGTATTGAGATATTGTTCATACCACTGGTTTGTCCAGGTCTAGATAAGAAAGACCTGTTAGCAACCTTTCTATAGCTAGTCAAGAACACATCACAATTACAGCTGTTTTCTGAGTTTAATGATAAAAGAGATAGACTGTCATAGGTGCTAGCAATTATAAACCTTTGAGTATATTGCTCAGTGACAAAAAAGGTGTCTCTGTCAGTACAGGGTGGCATTTACTAAAGTAAAAATCCTGAAAGCTTAATAAGGACATAATAGATTCTTTCATAAGAAAACGTCATCCACAATAAATGAAGAAGTAATATCTGAAGGTAATAGAACTGCAGTGCCTTTGCATATGCACAAAAAGCAATTGATTTATTAGTCCAACTAACAGGAAGATTGTACAAATTTTGTATCTGAATTAATGTGGTCTTGTAATAACTTATATTTTGGGATCATTAGTAGAGTATTAAGATTTAGGATTTCTGAAAACTTCAGGCATCTTTCTCATAAGCTCATTAAGAGATCAGTTGGTAATCTCATTCTGAAAACTCACAAGGATTCAGTAAAAGTTTAGATACATGGGTTTGGAACATGTGAGAACCAATGTGAGGTTAAATGGATGCATTTTAATTGTAAAGAAAGACACATATTGAATTTGCATGATAAATAGTTCTGCAGAATGGTTTGAATAAAGTATTTGCTAATAAACTATTGATCATAAAATAACATTTTAAAGTACATTTTTATGTTCACCAGTTACTTCTGTTTCAACAACACTGTGCCTGGACAACGCAAATATCCTGGATAGCTCATAGAAGTTGAGCAGATGATTGTGGAAATAAAGTTCCCAAAACCAAGAGTCATAACATATAAATAGAGGTAATTATTCATAGATATAGGTTCATAGATTAGTACTAGACTAACTGCCCTTGTGAGCCATTTTAAGCCTAGCCAATTATCCCTTGTGAGACTCAAACCCTGCACCTTGTGTTTGTAAGGCAAAGACCTTAACCATTAGGCCACCCTCCAAACCGGCATTAACATCACTGAAGATGAGGATATATAAAGACATCCAATAGAAGGAAATAATGAACGCAACATAACAGTAAAAAAATAAAGGAATCTTAGCATTGGACGGCTCGCATAAACATCAGCAAAGACCTTTTACAGAAATTAAGAAGGAGGAAATGACAGTCCCATGTCTCTCTCAAGAATAAAACATCTAGAAACTTTAACTTAGCTTCTAAATTTGTTTTCATCATGACATGTTTACAGCCACGTAGCTGTAGCAGAAACTAATTGGTTCTCTGATATTCCGTGAACCATAGCTATGTTGTCGGGTCTATATTATAACCTCGAAAGTTTAATACTTCGAATGCATAAAGATCGAACTTTATGCATCGAAGTATTAAACCATCAAAGTCTAATAAAAAAATTATTAAAACAAAACAAAAAAAAAAACTAAAGCGTTTACGCAGGGGGGAAAGCCCCCCTGCACCACCCACTGATACTTAAATATACCAACTCCGAGGTCACGCTACAGTGCAGGAAAGGGAAGTCTTCCCTTTTCCGCACCATTCTACATTGAAGTGTGACCACGGAGTTGGTATATTTAAGTAGCAGAGGGTGTGGGGGGTGCATGGAGGCTTGCCCCCTGCTTAAACCTATTTAGGTAAGTATTTAAAGTTTCATCTTTTTTTTTAATTTCGAAGTTACGGAACTTCTACAATATTGTGTCGAGCATATTGTATTCGATGTTCTGTAACTTCAAGATTTTAATATAGACTCATGTCTGGTGTTTTGAGCACTCCCTTGATATGGCATCCTCCTCAATTCTAAGTTGAAGACCATGAAACCAAAACAAAACAAAAAATGTCCTCTGAACCACTTGATATAACTGAAGTGTCACACCAAAGTATTTCAGACCTTCACTACAGCATCTGTTTTCATTTCCAAATGCTGGCACTGCACTAGCTCACCATCGCCACCTGCTGATCACAGCCTATAACACCTTGCACAGCCACCACTTCACCACTATGGATATACCAATAAAATATATGGAACATGAAGTTATAGGAAAATATAAGATTTGCAAACAGAACAAGGTCAACTTAGCTTTCTATGACATTTCCCTTGCTATGGCTTTGGGGCTACCAGTTATCCAAAGAAAACTTATTTTATAACTGGCTAAGGCAACATAGTTGAAAACGAGTAATAAAATGAATAAAACGCACCAACAAACAGTAAAATCCACTGCGAACGCTAAAGTATAAAAATGATTCACGTAAAAAACAAAGTCCGTAGCGGATAACCAAGGCACCAAAAAAGTATATGACTATATATAGCCTTTACTCAATCACAAGAGGCAGTGTTTTGTCAAAATGTAACTTAGCAGCAGTCAAGTATAATATCAAGAAGTACGATAAAATTAACAACATAAATCTTCATATAATCCAAGGCTTTAATTCCAGTTAGCGCTTTCACCCACAGGCTTCATCAGACATTCAAAGCCATATAAAACATTTCATTTAAATATCATCCAAACTGAAATGATAGGACGACAAAACAATGAGATCACATCCTTTCTTTAAAATCTTGAAAGCATGAAAACACTCGATACAAATATATATTATATATCAACTTATAAAAATATAAAAACTAAATACATATACAACATATAAATATATATACATACATTACAATATACAAATATATTATTACCTTTTCCTAACGGATAGTCTCCTGTTTTTAAGGCTAGGTTTGAGGGGAACCTTGTCATTAAGTCCAGGTACAACATCAGCTCTTAACCTGACTATCCATCTCAATTCACGTTCTTCCGTGTAATTCGTAGTATTCCCCCCACGCACATTCTGCCCAATACATTGTAACACCAAAAAAACAAATGTATGTAAACTCCCTCTAAGTGTATAATGTTTAGCCAAAGCATTAAAAGTGGAACCTGTCCGTATATTATAAATGTGATCTCTAATGCATTCACGCAGTCTTCTATTAGTCTTACCAACGTAAAATGCATCACATGAGACACATTTAGCAAGGTAAATCAAATCAGTGCTTTGGCATGTAGTATTAGTCTTAAAAGTATAAATAACTCCTGCACAAGGATGTACAAATGTACAACTGGTATCTATAAAAGGGCATTGGCTACAATGGCCACATGGTCTAGTATTAAAACCATCATTTAATGGGTCATTTCGATTTAATGGTCTATGACAAAGAAGTTGTTTTAAATTCTTTCTATTTATAAATGAATAGTTAGGACATGGTCCAACGATAGCTGCTAACCGCTCATCTAAAAGTAGAGTTGTCCAATACTTCTCTATAATTTCTTTAATTTCAAAAACATCACTAGTAAAAAACATAGATATCCTTAAAAAATCATTATTAGCAGTTCGAGACTCATGTTCATTATTTGTACTTGCTTCAGAAAAGTATGGTCTAGCTCTCGTTAATCTTAGTCCCCCCATTTCATTCATAGTCCTATCTATCTCACTTGGTGCATACTGACGTTCAATTAATCTATCCCTAAGGTTACCTAGTTCCTCCTCATATCCTGTTTGACTAGGATTTAACCTTGAAGCTCTCATACTTTGTCCCTTCACTACATTCTTAAATACAAACCTAGGGTGCATGCTGGTTCGATGTAAAAGGTTATTTCGGTAGCAAGCCTTCCTATGGACAGAAGTATTAAGCATACGCTTTTCTAACCTATCAATTTGTACATCCAAAAAAGATATGCTTGTTCGAGAATAATTAAGCACAAAATCTAAGTATGGAGTCAGTGAATTAACAGAAGCTACAAAATCCAAAAGAGTGGACTCATTGTGCTTTCAAACAAGGAAAAGGTCGTCCACGAAACATCTATAAAAGCCTACGGAATGCTTAAAAGAATTCATTGGAAATAATTCATCCTCTTCCCATTTAGCCATTAATATGTTGATGTAGCTATTGGCACAAGAAGTGCCCATAGCTACGCCATCATTCTGAAGGAAGATTCCATCATCAAAAATAAAAATGTTATTATTTAACACGATTTCTAAAGAGACCAATGAGGTCTATCTGTCTACGTCCTAAACTGGAATGTTTAGATATAAAAGATTGAACATTAATTACCCCTATTTCATTGGGTATAACTGTAAAAAGATTTTTAACATCCAACGTGACAAGTATGTAGCTCTCATCATCATCAATGCCTTGAAAATAACTATAAAGATCTAAGAGAAATTGTTTAGTATCCCTTAGAATATATTCATTGGAGACAACAACAGGTCTTAAGTAATATTCCAAATACAGGGAAAAAGGCTCGGTGACCCACCCACCACCTGACACAATAGGTCGTAGTGGGGGATCAACCAAAGACTTATGGACCTTGGGTAGTCCCTGTATAATCGGTATTAGTGGATTATCAACTTTTAAGAATCTAAAAAGATTCAAATCAATATCATAGTTATGTAACAATTCATCTAGAGTCTGATGGATATCAGTAACTCTTTTAGTTACTTCATCCATCTCAGTGTGAGAATAAAATTTATCTTCTCCCAACATGATTTTCATTCTATTGATATAATCCACAGTATCCATAAGAACTATCGGCCCTCCCTTGTCAGCCGGTCTCACTACTATGGAAGCATCATTAATTAAATCCTGTAGTGCTTTCCTCTGCATATAAGTCAAATTGCGCTTCTTGCCATTAAATGCAGTCGCTTCATATTTATTATGTAATTCATTTTCCACTAACTTGGAAATGTCTCAATGAGTGGATGTAAAGTTGGAACATAGGAACTTCTAGATTTAAAAGCATTTAAGTCACTAGTCTTCCATTTATTCCCATAATCCAACTTCAACTGGACATTACGTGCGAACATTTTAATGTCTAATATTGAATCTGTCAAATTGCTGGTTGCTGTAGGTATAAATGTAAGGCCTTTATTTAAAAGCTCTTCTTCATATTTATTAATATTTCTATTAGATAAATTAAGAACTAATGATTTTCTACACGCTCCCACATCTTCTTTATAGTCGGGCCAGAGTGCTCTCCCCCTGACCCTTTCTGTTTCTGTCTGCCCCTACTGTATGATCGTTGCCTCCTGTTCATAGTAAAATGTTCTATGGGGAAAGGGGCAGAATTAGAACAATTAGGTTCTCTCAAAACCAGTGGAATATCTATTTTAGCTGTAACTTTATTCCTGACCACTAATTCGTCAGGACAGATGTTACTATTCTCACCAGCCCCAGATGGAACAACTTCTGTGTTAGGAGCACTTTCTGAAGGCCTAATACCTTCTGATGCAGAGTGTGTAGCTAGAGCATCACTCTCCGCTAATAACCCAGATCCAGCACCAGTAATTCCTTCCACATTACTGGCATTATTATTTATAGCACATTTAAATCGTTTGTCAGTGTATGTATTAACGTTGTTATTAGTAGTATCAACATTATTGTTACCCCTTGGCCAAACAAAGACATTACCCTGGCCAAAATCTCTAGTATCCCTTAAAATCTTATTTTTCTTTTGTTCAGTTAATTTCTTGTCATACACAAAAATATTGTCCAGCAGTTTGTCCATTGCAGTGTCAACCATACTTATTGAGAATTTAGATAAAATAAACTCTTGTTTCTGAATTATAGAATGTCTCAAGTTCTCTTCTTCTGTAGCAAAGAATTCATTCATCAAATGCATATAATTGAAACTTAGTTCTAAATTAAGTTTCTGCCATTTCAGTAACAATTCAGGATACAAGTTCCCAGTAGTAGGCATCTTAAGAATGCGTAAGCCCCTTGGGACAATTTATTTTTAAGAGACATACCTCAAAATGTTGGCGTTGTAACTGCATGCGCTTTAATTTTAAAAAAATCAAGCTCGAGTCTATTGAATTCACCAGACAATTCCAATAATGTAGCGGACCCTGCGTCGCATTCACCATCATCAATATTCGGTTCAAATGACATCAAGGCATTCTCTTTACCAGAAACACAATTATGGAACCACTGCAAATGCCGGTTCCCAGTGGACGCTCCTTGCACATTATACGGTAACTCAATGTCATTAACGGCTCCTGCCGTGGCTGCCATGTCCATGTACAGGTTCCACATTTAATGCTTTGGCTAAACATTATACACTTAGAGGGAGTTTACATATGTTTGTTTTTTTGGTGTTACAATGTATTGGGCAGAATGTGCGTGGGGGGGATACTACGAATTACACGGAAGAATGTGAATTGAGATGGATAGTCAGGTTAAGAGCTGATGTTGTACCTGGACTTAATGACAAGGTTCCCCTCAAACCTATCCTTACAAACAGGAGACTATCCGTTAGGAAAAGGTAATAATATATTTGTATATTGTAATGTATGTATATATATTTATATGTTGTATATGTATTTAGTTTTTATATTTTTATAAGTTGATATATAATATATATTTGTATCGAGTGTTTTCATGCTTTCAAGATTTGATGTCATTGTTTTGTCGTCCTATCATTTCAGTTTGGATGATATTTAAATGAAATGTTTTATATGGCTTTGAATGTCTGATGAAGCCTGTGGGTGAAAGCGCTAACTGGAATTAAAGCCTTGGATTATATGAAGATTTATGTTGTTAATTTTATCGTACTTCTTGATATTATACTTGACTGCTGCTGAGTTACATGTTGACAAAACACTGCCTCTTGTGATTGAGTAAAGGCTATATATATTCATATACTTTTTTGGCGCCTTGGTTATCCGCTACGGACTTTGTTTTTTACGTGAATCATAGTTGAAACAAGGTTTATAGTTATTAAATGTTGAAAAGAACTAGTGTATTAGAATTGTTATTCAGTAAAGATGCAAATTATCGAAGTATAAAATGGAATACCATCTTAATTTTTTTTCAAAACAATATGAATGTTTTTAGAGGCAAAGATTACCAGAAAATGACTGTTTCTGGATATGTTACACTTGATTATACCATATGCTGTTACTATATTAACACAAATCCTAAGCAATAAGAAGCAGGAATTGAAAATGGTCTTAGAACAAAATAATCATAATTTAATAGCTGTAACAGAGGCTTGGAACTGCTTTGCAAAATGCTTTGAAATAGCATTAAAAGGCTTTAAGAAGCATTAACACAGGCATGTGCATGTTTAATTTTATTTGTTAATACATCCTTAACATCATTACTGGAAAAAAGAATATAAAAAAATAATGTGTCATTCTGCGAGATATTAAGTCCTGGGGCACTCTTAGAATAGTGCTAGCATATAGGCTCCCTAACCTGAATGTGGAACCACACTATGCCTTCTTGTCCTGCTTGGAATTATTATTGGATGCTAAACAAGTACTAATACTAGGCGAGTTTAATCACTCATTAATAAACTAAAAGAAAACTGGCATAAAAACCTCATTATACATCATTTTTCTTAGACTTGCTGAGAACAACTGGTTCATTCAGCTACCAGAGGAAATAGTTTACTTGATATTGTAGCTACACATATGCACAGGTTAATAAGGAATCTGCAAATGAGCCCAGCTTTATGAAATTCTAACCATGATTCAATTAGTTTTATTATTACATGTTTGTCAATACTTAAAAGGCCAAAGTTAAAAAGGATGTAAATAAGCTAGTTAACATTAACACAGACATTGATCTGTGTCTATAGCTTATTAATATTTACATGTTGTGATGATGTCATTGCTTCGTACACCCTAAATGCAGCATGTGAGGCATACACATTTCTAGGTTTTCTTATAGATTTGGACATTTCCTTACCATCCGGTAACATGCCCTTTATTCTTGAATTATGTACCTCCATGACCATAACAATAGTTAAGCAATCATTCCACCAATCAAGTATAGGTTGTGTTATTGTTGTTGTTGTTGTCATCAGCTGCACATTTGATATACTATAATTCTGCTGCATTACGTCGGCATGTACTGTTACTACACTCATTACTACGTGTAGCTGTCATTCTTCTTTTTTGACTATATAACTTTCGACAGGTAAATATATTTTGTTGATGCAGTAGTTACCCTTTGGTGGGAGGTTGGCATAATGGTTAAGGTCTCTACCTTTCAGATGCAAGGTGCAGTGTTTGATTCTCAAATGGGGTAATTGGCTAGGCTTAAAATGGCCCACAAAAGCAGTTTGCCTAGTGCAAGCCTATAAATGGAAGTTCCTTGTAACTGCTACAGCTGCTTGCTTTATCAAGGGCAACAGGTGCTGCTTTTAGTGTCTGCTCGAGCCAGACACCTTTGGGAACATGGGATGAACTTGGCTAGGCTTGTAAGGGCTCTGGGCCCATTAGCATCATAATCTCCTATGATCCTATGATAGTCCTTGCCATGTACATTACATACCAATACTTCTGGATATGTATGAGTGAGTGTGTCCTCTTTTACAGGCCATTTAAATGATTTTCTGACATGTAAGCAGATGTCTCATATCTGTGATTTGTTACCTTTCAAATATTAATGGCATGATTTCTTAAATAAATTTGATGTTGGCAGTAAATACCCTGGCACATGACTTACATGATCTGGATGTTGGCAGTAAATACCCTGACACATGACTTACATGATGTGGATGTTGGCAGTAAATACCCTGGCACATGACTTACATGATGTGGATGTTGGCAGTAAATACCCTGGCACATGACTTATATGATGTGGATGTTGGCGGTAAATACCCTGGCACATGACTTACATGATGTGGATGTTGGCAGTAAATACCCTGGCACGTGACTTACATAATGTGCGTTTGGGTATATTGTTTGTCATCTTTAGCCCTTTATGTGAATGCATTATATATGACATATATGTATGCCAAATGCACTGCCCATAGCATTCTGACTTACATAATAGATATGTTTGAAAGTGCTAGCATTTGGTCTGTTATAGATTTGCACAGATACATAACTGGTGAATTAATTCTCACATGACTAATACATCTCATACACTCAGTTATTGTACAGGTTGCATGACTTGTATATATTGTTGTAAGTATTACTGTTTTTCTTTTCCTGTTGAGGTGCTTTCATGAATATGTAAGCATGTTTACTTGTTGTTATGTTACAGAGCGTGGCACCCGTACTTTTCCACCTGTCCATTGATGATGCTGATGACGTGCAAGAACACTTCCCGCTGAGTCGCTCTTCAAGAATCAGCCTGGAAACCAGGATAATGATGATGATGATGGACCAGGACCAGCATGCATCATCATTCCAGCAGACTGATAGCAACACTTTCCTCCACAAGGTCAGTCAGATGACTTGAGAGACTGGATCCATTATGTCATCACTGATGTGTTCCAGACCTAGATGAGAAACATAATGGGGGATTTATTCCAGGAGATGTCATTGGCTGCGTGCTACTCCTTCCAGGAGATCACACATGAGGTCATTTGGGGCATTCAATTCCATTAGTGAGGGCCCCCAGGACCGTAAGTGTTCTCTGTGATCCATTCATGTAATGCTGTCACTGTTGTGTTTTCCTGTGGCCATTTTTGAATTATTGTGCAAACATTGCTACACAAATTCCATGCTGCCATCATGCTTATAGGATGTACCTCATGATGCACACTTCATGATTCATTTGTATGGGGCTGTATACTGTTCCTGACGTATGACAGTTGTTACAATATGACACTGCCAGTATCATCATGTTGTCACAAACTCATTAGATGCTGATATTCCTGCAGACAGTGTTATGGATAGCAGACAGGTTTTTCTGCACTCTGTATGTTTCTTGCTTCTTCTGCATGCAGTCCATTGTGACAATGTTACTGCAGATGTAGTCTTCCCTTTTCTGAGAGACATATGTGTGCCACAGGTGGCATTCTGCCACTGTGACACATTTGTCTTGTATACATGTTAACATTGTCAGCATGGTCAGTCTCTGTCGTTGGCAACTGTGATACAGTACACATTTCACATTTCATAACATTCCACACAAACCAATGCAGTGCCATTCTCCTGAGACTACTTTCAAATGGATGGTATATGTGCATATTTTGCACAAACTTGGTCATGTTTTGGTTTTGATTTGCCACTTTACATTCATGTCATATCAATGTACTTGCTCCAATAGTGACCTTGTGTCAGAAGGTCTCATTGGCAATATGCTCTTTTTTGCCATGGTTAATAAATAACTTGTGTGTCACATAGAAACTGTTTTATTCTACCAACTTAATGTATGCCTCTGACTGGAAAATTTCCATAGGCTGTCACATTGCCATTTTACTGAAAAGGAGTGACCTGCCCCATTACCTTTGTGAATTCCATGTTATCATATTAACAGCACAAGTAGTGAGTGAATATATCATGTGACCTACATATTCTAATACACACTGCTGTAGTGTACATATAGCCAATATTATAACACATGTACACCTTGCCTGTATAAAAGACATTTTAACTTACCTGTCCAATGGTCTTTCTTCATATTATGGCAGCCTTCCTTTCTATGGCAGTACAGGTAGATGCCCCTAACATCACCAACACATTAGTCACCCATTGTGCAGCTATAGTATGCATGTAAGTATCTTTCACCTGCAGATGGTGTGCCATACTTGCATATACATGAATGTCCTCTGATCAGTCATACCCATTTATATGTTCTATTAATATCACTTTCTATGAGAGTACCACTTGTTGCCTTATGTTAGCATGGCAGTATATATGGGCATGTGGCATTCAAACCTAATGTTGTTGTATACCTAAGCATGCCATTTGCTGTTCAACTGTTGCACATTGTGTTGTGTTGTTTGTGTCATTTGCACAAAGACACATGCATAGCTATCACCAAAGCACACTGCATATGCCAGATGTTGGCCATTTGCTTCAATATAAATAATAAGCAAAAAACATTCCTGGGTGTAGAGTCTGTAACTGGCACAACTACAAACACATAAAAACAAAAAAAATGGACAGAATCACCACGGCTGTAGGACAAAGTATTTTATTATATACAGTAAGCGCTTCCACATCCTCACAGTGGCTTCATCAGACTCTCCAGTCTGATGAAGCCGCTGTGAGGCTGTAAAAGTGCTTAATCTATATAATAAAATATTTCATCCTACAGCCATGGTGATTTTATTCCATTTTTTTGTTTTTACACATTTGCTTCAATATACCTTACAGAGGACTTGAAGTCCATCTTGTGTTGGGGACATGCATATGCAGTTTATTGGCTTAACTATGTTTGCCCTGCTTTATTCTGTGCCAGCTTTTTCTTGCTGCTGTTTCCCTACTAATGTGGACATATATGTTGCCATTTTCCCTCTCCTCATTGCTGAGGCTTATATATTTCACCTGTATATGGCATAGATCTATGTGTATGCACACCTTCCTGTAATGTAGGTGTACGGGGACAATATGCTATTGTGCCACCAAGCTGGGTAGCAGACGCATGTACACAAGGGGGGGTGATAACTGAGTAGACTCCATCAGCGTTTATGTTCTTATGTGTTGTGCATTACCTAGACTTCAGACATTTGCATGGTTCCTGTCTATTACATTCCTTAGCTTTTATTATCCTTATTCTATTGTGTGTGCCTGTGTGTGCCTGTGTGTGCCTGTGTGTGCCTGTGTGTGCCTGTGTGTAACTATATAACGTTATTTAGTCATAGTGGCAAAGTGGTTACTTTCCTGGAGTAAAACTCCAGTGATGTGTGTGAGTGTGTGAGTGTGTGAGTGTGTGAGTGTGTGAGTGTGTGAGTGTGTGAGTGTGTGAGTGTGTGAGTGTGTGAGTGTGTGAGTGTGTGAGTGTGTGAGTGTGTGAGTGTGTGTAAAACTATATATAGTTATTTAGTCATGGTGGCAAAGTGGTTACTTTCCTGGAGTAAAACTCCAGTGATGTGTGTGTGTGTGTGTGGGGGGGGTACCACCTGTCCCACTTTACGAGGGACAGTCCCTCTTTGGGCAATTGTATCCTGGCAAAAATGTTAACAATGGCAAATGTCCTGAGATTTTAAGACAACATTATTTCCTATATTTTATGTAATAGTTGCATAAAACAGTTAATCTGTATCTAAAATATCTAAATGCTATAAGAAACAGAATAAACAATTAAAATGCTACAAGAATAAGCTTTATTTAGGCAAAAAAGTTAAGTTCTATCCTTTGTACTGACCGTGGGGATGTGTCGGCCTGTAAAATCTGATGTTTGTACCAAAAATGTCCCACTCTGGCCATTTGAAAAGGTGGCAACCCTATGTGTGTGTGTGTGTGTGTGTGTGTGTGTGTGTGTGTGTGTGTGTGTGTGTGTGTGTATCACCATGATCTTCAAATTCATGTTATTGGTGTGGGTATGTGTGATGAGCCTTCTTCATAATTGGCTTGTGTGATGTCATTGCATGTCACTCATATCTGTTGCATAACTGAACACCCATCTGTGTTGCTGCTGGCACGGAATGACTCCTTTGTCATCTGTCTCCCATTTGTCTTATCTTAGTGGGGTATATACTTATTGGTTTATTACACGGCCACACCCCATTTCTCTTGTGTTGGTGGCCTGTATATTTTTTGGTTTACAACATGGCCACATCCCATTTCTCTTGTGTTGGTGGTGTGTATACTTACTGGTTTATTACACGGCCACACCCCATTTCTCTTATGTTGGTGGTGTGTATATTTATTGGTTTATTACATGGCCACACCTCATTTCTCTTGTGTTGGTGGCATGTATACTTATTGGTTTATTACATGGCCACACCCCATTTCTCTTATGTTGGTGGTGTGTATACTTATTGGTTTATTACACTGCCACACCCCATTTCTCTTATGTGGGTGGTGTGTATACTTATTGGTTTATTACACAGCCACACCCCATTTCTCTTATGTTGGTGGTGTGTATACTTATTGGTTTATTACACAGCCACACCCCATTTCTCTTGTGTTGGTGTGTAAACTTATCGATTTATTACATGGCCACACCCCATTTCTCTTGTGTTGGTGGTGTGTATACTTATTGGTTTATTACACGGCCACACCCCATTTCTCTTATGTTGGTGTTGTGTATACTTATTGGTTTATTACACAGCCACACCCCATTTCTCTTATGTTGGTGCTGTGTATACTTATTGGTTTATTACATGGCCACATCACTAAACCAATAAGTATACACAACACCAACATACCACATCACCTATAGTGGTGCTGCGGTAGCATTGTCACCTCACAGCAAGACGTTGTCACGTTAAATTCTCAGTTAGAGCATCTTCTGTGTGGAGGCATGCATGAATGGGCATGCCTTCTTTGAAGGTTGTGCATCAGGGCTGGTAACTCGGCATGTAAAATATCCACTACCAAAAATTAGCGGACCGGAGTTCTGCTGTGGCAACCCCTAACCGGGATAAGTGGTTAGAAGTATATATAGTTAGAAGCAACAACTGGTAATTTGTTGGCCATTTTGGGTCATTTCCTGTTTTTTCCAGCCCCCTGCTATAAAGCACGCTTTGGCGGGCTTTTCTGGCATTAGAGAACTTGGCATAGCTCCTCGTGGTCCCCTGCAGAGTTCCTAAGCCAACAGAGAGCAGAAAAAGCAACTTTCTTGATCATAAGTATTTTTTAAAACTTTTTGTTTGCATTTTTCGATCTTTTCAGCTTTTCGACTACTGTTTGTGCCTTTATTACTGTTTTATTGCCTTATTTTCCTGTGTTTGTGAGCTTATATTGTTGATTGCACTTGTGGGCTAAAGTATTGCTTATAAGTAACAAACAGGCTAATACACTCTAGTGTACCAGCCTTTGATAGCAATTTAGTCGAAACAAAGCATTTACTGCATTTTTCCTGTCTTTTTGAAAAAAAAAACAAAAACCAAAAATATTTCTCCTTTCCTAAACTTTACTTGCTAGTTGTTCCAGTGATCAGATTTTGCTGATCCCTGGGCTTTGTATTTGGTTTCTGTGTTCCTCCATTTTCTTGTGTGGCCAGAGGTAGTTTCTTTACTCACCAGTGGGAGTGGGGAGTACTGAGCTGCTTGTTTGTCCTCAGAGGAGTGGTTAGAAGCAGCAACTGGTAATTTGTTGGCCATTTTGGGTCATTTCCTGTTTTTTCCAGCCCCCTGCTATAAAGTACGCATTAGCGCGATTTAGCGCGGAGCTGCTACCATTGCACACTAGGGCAGCGCCGGTTAAGCAGATTTAAACTATTAGGGCTACCTAAAGTTCACTCTTCAAATTTTCCCTTAAAACTACCTTCCTCAAAGTGTACTACTGTTCTATTTAGTGTATCCTACAACTATAAATTATCTCTACTTGACTCCCAAGTAGACTATTCTCTATCCGTATTGCTAGCACTTGCTCCTACAGTACTTATCACTTCGATACAGCACTCTTGTGATAGAAAGTACCCCAAAAAAGCAAACCCCATTTCTCGGTCACCCACATCCCCCAAAACCTTTTTTTTAAGTTTTTCTGTCTATTCCTTCTAGCATGTCGAGGGATCACTTACTAATGTCCTCCTGCTCAGCTGGTGAACCTGGGATTATTGAGGCAATGTTACAATTGCCTCATGTACACAGACAACCCTCTCCTCCTCCCACAAAACACAAATACATGCGAGAGATGCAACTATACGGCCAAACTGGAGGCTGAGCTCTCTCAACATAGGACTGGCAAGACCAGACAGGAGGTGAAGGTAACCACACACACTATAGACCCAGTCTCACATAATACCATCACAACCTCAAATCATACACATAAACACACAAAGACATACTCAGGCTCTGAGCAAAAATCTACCAAAACAGCAGAGGCCACCAAAGCAGACACCCAAACAACTACCACCTCAGAACACAACACCTGCATCACATAGACCACACAGTCAGAGTGTCAAGCAGTCACAGTCCTTAAGGCCAAACACTATGCCAGACACACTAGTCATTGGTGACTCCATAGTCAGACACACTGTCCCGCTCACCAGACTGAGTAAGGAGAAGGTCACAGTAAGCTGCCTGTCGGTGCTAGAATCCGCCACATAACGCATGCACTCAGGTCTCTCAACAGCAGGTACAAATGCGACTCAATCATTGTTCATGCTGGTGTAAACGACCTGAGGCGTACCTCCTGGACTACATGAAAAGAGACATAGAGGAGCTCTCTGATTATGTAGCCCAGGCAGGTATGACCCTGACCTTGAGCAGTATCCTACCTTCACCAAGAATGATGCCACAATACAGAGATAAGATGATCAGCTTTAACAATTGGCTTAAACTCTGGTGTCATTCAAAGGAGATCCAATGTCTGTCTGCCTGGGATGACATGCTGGACAAGCCACGCTGCTTATGAGGGACGGCTTGCACTTGTCACCCCTGGGATTCCGGATTTTGGCAAAGGCTCTTGCCACCCCATAGTGCCTTTTTTAGGCAGGCTCAAATTCTAAACCTACCACCCTAGAACAAAACAAGGAAAAAAACTAAGGGTAATGCTGCTTAATGCCAGAAGTCTCAACCTCAAGATGCACGCACTCGAGGCCCTTCTCAGTATGGAGAACATCGATGTCTGTGCTGTGACAGAAACCTGGTTCAAGGCTCCTGAGAGCACCCCAGCACTATCAGGTTTTACCTCATATCATGCGTTCCGGCCACAAAACCCGGACAGTAACAAGAAAGGAGGAGGTATCCATATTCATCAAGGACACCCACACCTCAAGATTGGTGGCATCGACGATGCATCGGAAACCATCAGGTGCAATTAACCATAGGCAAGACTGCTCTGCAAATTGTAGCATGTTACAGGCCACCCTAAACTCAGGAACCTCATATGGCCTTCCTGAAAACACTGGAGGGGATAAATGTATCTCACAACACCATCATACTAGGTGACTTCAACTACCCTAATATAGACTGGGAACACTACTCAAGCACAAACACTCTAGCCCAAAAG
The DNA here is from genome assembly GCF_019279795.1 of Protopterus annectens. Classification (NCBI taxonomy): domain Eukaryota; kingdom Metazoa; phylum Chordata; order Ceratodontiformes; family Protopteridae; genus Protopterus; species Protopterus annectens. The sequence continues at coordinate 1,877,639,520 of NC_056731.1, read as the reverse complement.
TTCCTGGAATTCATAAACTCAAATGCCATGGAACAACTAGTCACCATCCCCACAAGAGGAGAACATACTTGATCTCATCATCACGAACATGGGAGCACAATGTTCAACACCAGAAGTATACCCCTCACTGGTGAGATCTGATCACAACTAATCTCGCTGGAGGTCCTCATCCCACCCCACCGAAATGAAAAGACCACAGTAAAAAACTTCTCCGAAGCCGCCTTCAACCTTCTAATGACTTGTTTGGTTTCCTTTAAGGCCCCTGAGTCGGTTAACATTACTCAAACCGCTGAATCACTTACAAATGCCTTCTACCAGCACCTGCAGGGCTGCATGGATCAGGCAATCCCAAGCAAAACAAAGACTCTTTGTACCAAAGGCAAGCGTCCAGTCTGGTGGACCCCAGCCATAAACAAACTCTACAACAAAAGGAAAAAGCTACTACAAGATAGAGCAAAATCCTTAAAAGATAAGACACGCTGATCACTAGACGTAAAACGCTAAGAGCTCTCATAAAATCATCCAAAGCTAATTTTGAGAAAAAAATAGCTAAGGACTCTAAAGACAACCATAAGGCATTCTTTAGCTATGTCAGAAACCTAGGAGGAAACTCCCAGATATGCTCAGAATTAGTTCAAAATGATGTGAAGATTACTGATCCTACAGACATTGCCAACATACTGGCTGACAGGTTCAGTGCAAACTTCTCCCCACCCTCCCCCCCTAAAGAAGAGATATCTATACCAAATGATTGTAGCCCCCCAAACATCTCTAACGCTCAGGTGAGAACTGCTCTCTCCAAGGCAAAGAACACAGCATCCATGGGACCTGATGGTGTCCCTGGCTGTGTGCTCCATGAACTCAACGAGGAATTAAACCCACAGTTAGGACAGCTGTTTAATCTTAGTCTCGCCTCCGGATACATGCCCAGGGAGTGGCACACAGCGACTGTGGTCCCACTCCACAAAGGCGGTGCCTCCACCGACCCTGGAAATTACCGTCCCATTAGCTTGACAAGCCTGATCTGCAAAGCCATGGAAAGGATCATAATGGATCTCATAAATAAAGACATAGGGAATTTGCAGACTTTGGATCCAACCCAGTTTGGCTTTGTCAAAGGCAGATCATGCCTTTTAAACTTGGTTGACTTTTTGAAACAGTCACCAAGGCCATTGACGAGGAAAGGCAGTCCATACAGCCTACCTAGACCTGGCAAAGCTTTGATACAATACCCCACTCGGGTATCATTGAAAAACTCATCAACTTAAATGTAAACCCATACATTACAAGATGGGTTGCAAACTGGCTGAGTGACAGAACCCACAGGGTCAGAGTTGCTGGCACCATGTCAGACTCTAAGCCTGTCACAAGTGGTGTCCCACAGGGCTCAGTCCTGGGCCCACTCTTGTTTGGCATCTACTTTTCTGAAGTACAAGCAAACACAGGAGGGTTATGGCTGACAAAGTTTGCAGATGACTGCAAACTGGGCGTGGTTGAGAACACATCCGACATAGATATCCTTCAGAAGGGTCTCACAGAAACGGATAACTGGTGCCAGAGCCATGGCCTCAAGTTAAATGCCAAGAAATGCATAGCCATACCCTTCGGGAAAAATAAGGTTACCCCTAGCTACCATATAGGTGGCAATCCCCTGAACACAGAAGAAGTTATTAGGGACCTGGGAACCCAGGTTGACAGTAGCCTTTCATTCGACACTCATATTGCTAAAGTAGTTAGGAAGACCTTCTACATTGCCCACCTTATCATGAGGGGATTCACATCTAGATCAAGGGAAGTCATAGTCTCCCTATACTCATCACTCATCAGACCAATGATTGAGTACAATGCCCCATTCAGAATGTATCTGACCCGACACTTACAGGAGCTGGAGAGGCCACAAAAGTTCCTCACCAAAAGGATAAAGGGTCTCAAAAATCTGTCTTATGCTGCATGACTGAAAGAACTCCAATTATATTCAGTTGCATACCGCTTGCTCAGAGGTGACCTATGCCTGACATACAAGGCCATGTCAAACCCAGATTTGATGAATATGCTTCATCTCAAAAAATCTAGATCCCTCAGAGCCACAAGGGCGGGTGACTTAAACCTCGACACGGTTATTAATAGGACATGCTGGAGGATAGATTCATCACCCAAAGACTCCCTATGCTTTCTCTTGTGTTGGTGTGTAAACTTATCGATTTATTACATGGCCACACCCCATTTCTCTTGTGTTGGTGGTGTGTATACTTATTGGTTTATTACACGGCCACACCCCATTTCTCTTATGTTGGTGTTGTGTATACTTATTGGTTTATTACACAGCCACACCCCATTTCTCTTATGTTGGTGTTGTGTATACTTATTGGTTTATTACATGGCCACATCACTAAACCAATAAGTATACACAACACCAACATACCACATCACCTATAGTGGTGCTGCGGTAGCGTTGTCACCTCACAGCAAGACGTTGTCACGTTAAATTCTCAGTTAGAGCATCTTCTGTCTGGAGGCATGCGTGAATGGGCATGCCTTCTTTGAAGGTTGTGCATCAGGGCTGGTAACTCGGCATGTAAAAAATCCACTACCAAAAATTAGCGGACCGGAGTTCCGCTGTGGCAACCCCTAACCGGGATAAGTGGTTAGAAGTATATATAGTTAGAAGCAACAACTGGTAATTTGTTGGCCATTTTGGGTCATTTCCTGTTTTTTCCAGCCCCCTGCTATAAAGCACGCTTTGGCGGGCTTTTCTGGCATTAGAGAACTTGGCATAGCTCCTCGTGGTCCCCTGCAGAGTTCCTAAGCCAGCAGAGAGCAGAAAAAGCAACGTTCTTGATCATAAGTATTTTTTAAAACTTTTTGTTTGCATTTTTCGATCTTTTCAGCTTTCGACTACTGTTTGTGCCTTTATTACTGTTTTATTGCCTTATTTTCCTGTGTTTGTGAGCTTATATTGTTGATTGCACTTGTGGGCTAAAGTATTGCTTAAAAGTAACTAACAGGCTAATACACTCAAGTGTACCAGCCTTTGATAGCAATTTAGTCGAAACAAAGCATTTACTGCATTTTTTATGTCTGTTTGAAACAAAACAAAAAAATATTTCTCCTTTCCTAAACTTTACTTGCTAGTTGTTCCAGTGATCAGATTTTGCTGATCCCTGGGCTTTGTATTTGGTTTCTGTGTTCCTCCATTTTCTTGTGTGGCCAGAGGTAGTTTCTTTACTCACCAGTGGGAGTGGGGAGTACTGAGCTGCTTGTTTGTCCTCAGAGGAGTGGTTAGAAGCAGCAACTGGTAATTTGTTGGCCATTTTGGGTCATTTCCTGTTTTTTCCAGCCCCCTGCTATAAAGCACGCATTAGCGCGATTTAGCGCGGAGCTGCTACCATTGCACACTAGGGCAGTTAAGCAGATTTAAACTATTAGGGCTACCTAAAGTTCACTCTTCAAATTTTCCCTTAAAACTACCTTCCTCAAAGTGTACTACTGTTCTATTTAGTGTATCCTACAACTATAAATTATCTGTACTTGACTCCCAAGTAGACTATTCTCTATCCGTATTGCTAGCACTTGCTCCTACAGTACTTATCACTTGATACAGCACTCTTGTGATAGAAAGTACCCCAAAAAAGCAAACCCCATTTCTCGGTCACCCACATCCCCCAAAACCTTTTTTTTAAGTTTTTCTGTCTATTCCTTCTAGCATGTCGAGGGATCACTTACTAATGTCCTCCTGCTCAGCTGGTGAACCTGGGATTATTGAGGCAATGTTACAATTGCCTCATGTACACAGACAACCCTCTCCTCCTCCCACAAAACACAAATACATGCGAGATGCAACTATACGGCCAAACTGGAGGCTGAGCTCTCTCAACATAGGACTGGCAAGACCAGACAGGAGGTGAAGGTAACCACACACACTATAGACCCAGTCTCACATAATACCATCACAACCTCAAATCATACACATAAACACACAAAGACATACTCGGAGGCTCTGATCAAAAATCTACCAAAACAGCAGAGGCCACCAAAGCAGACACCCAAACAACTACCACCTCAGAACACAACACCTGCATCACATAGACCACACAGTCAGAGTGTCAAGCAGTCACAGTCCCAAGGCCAAACACTATGCCAGACACACTAGTCATTGGTGACTCCATAGTCAGACACACTGGCGTCCCGCCACCAGACTGAGTAAGGAGAAGGTCACAGTAAGCTGCCTGTCGGGTGCTAGAATCCCACATAGCATGCACTCAGGTCTCTCAAGAGCAGTTATAAGTACGACTCAATCATTGTTCATGCTGGTGTAAACGACCTGCGACAAACCTCCTTGAGCTACATGAAAAGAGACATAGAGGAGCTCTCTGATTATGTAGCCCAGGCAGGTATGACCCTGACCTTGAGCAGTATCCTACCTTCACCAAGAATGATGCCACAATACAGAGATAAGATGATCAGCTTTAACAATTGGCTTAAACTCTGGTGTCATTCAAAGGAGATCCAATGTCTGTCTGCCTGGGATGACATGCTGGACAAGCCACGCTGCTAAGGGACGGCTTGCACTTGTCACCACTGGGATTCCGGATTTTGGCAAAGGCTCTTGCCACCCCCATAGTGCCTTTTTTAGGCAAGGCTCAAATTCTAAACCTACCACCCTAGAACAAAACAAAGAAAAAAAACTAAGGGTAATGCTGCTTAATGCCAGAAGTCTCAACCTCAAGATGCACGCGAGGCCCTTCTCAGTATGGAGAACATCGATGTCTGTGCTGTGACAGAAACCTGGTTCAAGGCTCCTGAGAGCACCCCAGCACTATCAGGTTTTACCTCATATCATGCGTTCCGGCCACAAAACCCGGACAGTAACAAGAAAGGAGGAGGGGTATCCATATTCATCAAGGACACCCACACCTCAAGATTGGTGGCATCGCACGATGCATCGGAAACCATCCAGGTGCAATTAACCATAGGCAAGACTGCTCTGCAAATTGTAGCATGTTACAGGCCACCCTCGCAAACTCAGGAACCTCATATGGCCTTCCTGAAAACACTGGAGGGGATAAATGTATCTCCGAACACCATCATACTAGGTGACTTCAACTACCCTAATATAGACTGGGAACACTACTCAAGCCCAAACACTCTAGCCCAAAAGTTCCTGGAATTCATAAACTCAAATGCCATGGAACAACTAGTCACCATCCCCACAAGAGGAGAGAACATACTTGATCTCATCATCACGAACATGGGAGCACAATGTTCAACACCAGAAGTATACCCCTCACTGGTGAGATCTGATCACAAACTAATCTCGCTGGAGGTCCTCATCCCACCCCCACCCGAAATGAAAAGACCACAGTAAAGAACTTCAAGCCGACTTCACACTTCTAAAGACTAGTGTGGTCTCCTTTAAGGCCCTGAGCCATGTGTTAACATTACTCAAACCGCTGAATCACTTACAAATGCCTTCTACCAGCACCTGCAGGGCTGCATGGATCAGGCAATCCCAAGCAAAACAAAGACTCTTTGTACCAAAGGCAAGCGTCCAGTCTGGTGGACCCCAGCCATAAACAAACTCTACAACAAAAGGAAAAAGCTACTACAAGATAGAGCAAAATCCTTAAAAGATAAGACACCGCTGATCACTATAAGTAAAAAGCTAAGAGCTCTCATAAAATCATCCAAAGCTAATTTTGAGAAAAGAATAGCTAAGGACTCTAAAGACAACCATAAGGCATTCTTTAGCTATGTCTGAAACCTAGGAGGAAACTCCCAGATATGCTCAGAATTAGTTCAAAATGATGTGAAGATTACTGATCCTACAGACATTGCCAACATACTGGCTGACAGGTTCAGTGCAAACTTCTCCCCACCCTCCCGCCAAAGAAGAGATATATATACCAAATGATTGTAGCCCCCAAACATCTCTAACGCTCAGGTGAGAACTGCTCTCTCCAAGGCAAAGAACACAGCATCCATGGGACCTGATGGTGTCCCCGGCTGTGTGCTCCATGAACTCAACGAGGAATTAAACCCACAGTTAGGACAGCTGTTTAATCTTAGTCTCGCCTCCGGATACATGCCCAGGAGTGGCGGCGACTGTGGTCCCACTCCACAAAGGCGGTGCCTCCACCGACCCTGGAAATTACCGTCCCATTAGCTTGACAAGCCTGATCTGCAAAGCCATGGAAAGGATCATAATGGATCTCATAAATAAAGACATAGGGAATTTGCAGACTTTGGATCCAACCCAGTTTGGCTTTGTCAAAGGCAGATCATGCCTTTTAAACTTGGTTGACTTTTTGAAACAGTCACCAAGGCCATTGACGAGGAAAGGCAGTCCATACAGCCTACCTAGACCTGGCAAAAGCTTTGATACAATACCCCACTCGGGTATCATTGAAAAACTCATCAACTTAAATGTAAACCCATACATTACAAGATGGGTTGCAAACTGGCTGAGTGACAGAACCCACAGGGTCAGAGTTGCTGGCACCATGTCAGACTCTAAGCCTGTCACAAGTGGTGTCCCACAGGGCTCAGTCCTGGGCCCACTCTTGTTTGGCATCTACTTTTCTGAAGTACAAGTAAACACAGGAGGGTTATGGCTGACAAAGTTTGCAGATGACTGCAAACTGGGTGCGTAAGTGGAGAACACATCCGAGATAGATATCCTTCAGAAGGGTCTCACAGTAACGGTTAACTGGTGCCAGAGCCATGGCCGCAAGTTAAATGCCAAGAAATGCATAGCCATACCCTTCGGAAAAATAAGGTTACCCCTAGCTACCATATAGGTGGCAATCCCCTGAACACAGAAGAAGTTATTAGGGACCTGGGAACCCAGGTTGACAGTAGCCTTTCATTCGACACTCATATTGCTAAAGTAGTTAGGAAGACCTTCTACATTGCCCACCTTATCATGAGGGGATTCACATCTAGATCAAGGGAAGTCATAGTCTCCCTATACTCATCACTCATCAGACCAATGATTGAGTACAATGCCCCATTCAGAATGTATCTGACCCGACACTTACAGGAGCTGGAGAGGCCACAAAAGTTCCTCACCAAAAGGATAAAGGGTCTCAAAAATCTGTCTTATGCTGCATGACTGAAAGAACTCCAATTATATTCAGTTGCATACCGCTTGCTCAGAGGTGACCTATGCCTGACATACAAGGCCATGTCAAACCCAGATTTGATGAATATGCTTCATCTCAAAAAATCTAGATCCCTCAGAGCCACAAGGGCGGGTGACTTAAACCTCGACACGGTTATTAATAGGACATGCTGGAGGGATAGATTCATCACCCAAAGACTCCCTATGCTGTGGAACAAAATCCCGGTTTATGTGAGGCAGAGCTCCTCGCTGGCCGTGTTCAAGAGGAATCTTGACCAATGGATGGGAGATCGCAGATACACCCCAGGGGTTACCTCAGTGTCACTGCTCAACAGAGGCACAGCTAAATAATGGGCATAGTTTCACCAAACTAAGGGGTGGCGTAAGCCACAAAACTATGGGCTAGGCTTATAAATGCCCTCTGGCAGATAGCCTAGTATGAACCTATGAACCTATGAACAACAACAACATGGCCACATCACTCTTTTGCTACAGTACCACTGTTTGGCACTGTGCTTAGCTGTTTGCATATCACATGCAGGGTTGACATTTCTGATCTGCCCTCTGCCATTCTCCTCATACATTTCATTGCCTAGTCTTAGTCATGCTTGTTATCATACGACGTACACTTACACTGCTATCAGTCTAATGGTCCGTGATAATTTATGTCCATGAAAGCACCCTCATTTAGTGTACTCTGATGCACACGCACCATCAATCATACTCCTTTTGGTATGAGAGTCACACAGTTTGCAATATCTCAGATTTGCTTTGTGCATTGTTAAGTAATGAATTTTTGAATTGCACCATGTCTGGTATGCAACTCTACTCTATTGGTCATTCTTTTCCTTCATTTGTGTTGTATAATCCATATTTGTGCTGTCTGTGTACCTTACCTATCCTTTATGTATATTACTGACCTTTGTCCATCATGTCTTGAGATATTTGTTGTATGTTTGTACCCACATTTATCCCCACGTCCTCTTTCTGTGTATTTTCTATTTAATCTACTATCCCAAAAACAAAATTGTGCATATTCCCACCAGAAAGAATATGCCCATGCCTTTCTTTTTGTCCTACTGACCTTCCTGTTCCATCTTTCCTCTTGTGTGTTCCTCTTTTTCACAATCACCCCACATCTGTTTTTCTATTTCCTGTTTCTTGGGTGTGTGTGCATTACTTGTTTTCCTCACCCTTGTCCCACACCCATTGTTAGCTACTGTTAAGTGTGGTACCATGATTGCCACTTTGCCTTCAATGATTTATTATTTATTGAAAATTTTGTGGATTATGACAGATTCCACAAATGATGATAGGTATGTTCATTTATGTCCTTTTACATTTTAGGATAATATCCAGAATTGTTTGCAGATTTTTGTCACTTTTTGGGACTAGTGCTGATACACGTTTGCCTTTAGACAGTAATTTCCACATATTACTGACACTTTCCATTGTATTCCTTCCACAGACTTGCATTGGTAATGCACATATATAACTTTATGGATGAGTTTTCCTTGTAATACAATTTTGCCGTGACTGATTGTGGTTGCACTGACCTTGCATGATATTTGTTGTGTCTGGATTCTGCTGAGCTATTGTCTGTAGACTGGGGCACATTTGCATATAACTTGGCTTGCTGTAATTCTTGCATGGAACTCGGCGCAATCTGATGAATTCAGCATTTTTTATGGAATTCAAACTTTTATGATTAACTGATTATCCCAGAAGATAACATTTGAATTTATGTAAAGAACATGGTAAGTATAGAAATATTTATATATCACCCCTCACTTGGTAGTGTGCTCCTGAGAATCTAAAATGGCTTTGTTTGTCACTTGTGACTAATTCAAATTCACACTTCTTGTTCTCCAAGCATTATGAGGTTGTCTTCTGAATACTTACTCTATTTTTTTTCAATTTACTGCTCCACAGCTTGGTGTTTTGCAACCTCAGAACTTACTAACTCAGTTATATTTGGTTTGATCAGATTAACTTGTGCTGCAGGCTAACATGTTTGCTGAATGTGAAGACGTAAGAAAAAGCATGGTGCACACATTCAAATGATTTCATATAAATTAAAAAAAATATATAACCATGGCCTACAGGAATTTTTCATTTATTGATTCTGCTGATCTGAGAAAAATAATTCCATCAGTGCAGTTAATATCCCTGCTTAGCTGAACATAATTTGTACTCAGCTAACAATCCTAAAAAAGAATTAGAACGTGTTTATGATATGACTCTGTTACAGCAATACATACTGAAAAAATATACCCCAGAATTTAATAAACTCCATGTAGGCACCATGTAGAGCCTACACAGAATGTATCCCTGTACACACCACAGTTCCCTGTCAGCAGTGCACCATGCATATTAATGATGGCACGCTGCAGAGGGAGTGCATAGGAACTGGGTTATTGAATTGTTGTAGGGAGAAGTGTAGAAGCTACCCATGGCTGTGGATAGCCTCTAATGCTCCCTGCTGCTATTAAAACAATTTGAATTGGGTCAAATGTGTAATATTTTATTTTAATTACTTTTTTCTGTTTTTTGCATGCTTTACTGTGCTCACATTAAAAGATGACACCTGCTACACACCTAAAAATAAAAACCAGATGTCATTAACTATCATAATTATGTATTTTTGTTATTTGAAATATTTTGTATGTTTTTCTGTTTTATTTTTTTAATTGCTGTTTGCACAGTGAGGAACACTGCAGAGCTGAGTGGTGCTCATACATACATAGCCAACAGTTGCTAGACATCTAAAAATAGAAACTGATTGAGAGATTTCCAACTTCCATCCTATAGCCATCCTATCCCCTACCTCAAACGTCCTTGAAAAATGCATACACTTGCAACTCCTTCCATACCTCCTAGGCAATCAACTTCTCTCCCCTACTCAACATGGATTTAGACCTGGACATAGTACTACCACTGCCTTCTGTCCTTCCTTGACATCATCAACCATGCCCGAGACTCTGGCAACATTGTATCTACCCTTCTCCTAGACTTATCAAAGGCCTTCGATACTGTTTCCCACGACCTTCTCTTGTCAAACTCTCTCTTCTCAACCCCCCCATATATTAACAGGTTTTCCATTTACCTTTCTAATAGACAACAAGCCGTCAAGTGGAACAATAGTACCTCTTCCTTCCTTTACACTCCTACAGGAGTTCCACAAGGCTTAATACTGGGTTCCTTACTTTTTAACATCTTCATTAATAATTTTCATCAGTGCATTCCTAATATCAAGTTTGTCCAATATGTTGACGATTCAGCCATAATTTGCTATTCTCAATCTTTTCCCAACTCATGCAACTAACAGAAGATGACTTATTTTGTATGGAGTCTTGGATGCTGAATAATCTTTCTCTAAATGCATCCAAAACCAAAATCATGATCTTTATCCCATCTAAAAACACCTCTGTCAATAAAAAATCCTTCTCCATAGGCAGTCAGAATAAGATTCCCATTGAAATCATCTCCCATACAAAACTTCCAATGAATATTTAAAGTTTGACATCATCATCATATAAATTCATTCATATATTCATATAAAAAACTAGCATTAAGAAAACTGGTCTATATCACATCATCAAATGCTGAAAACAGCGAATGATGAATGATCGACCCCATTTCACTGAAAGCTGAAAATATTGACAGCACAGAACAGCGATTTCTTTCCGAGGGAAAGAAATCACTGTTCCAACAAAAAAAAAAAAAAAAGTAAACAGTTAAAACATATACACACCTACATTAACCCTACTTCTAACCCAAAATAAAAAAAGTAAACAGTTAAAACACATACACACCTACCTTAATCCTACCTCTAACCCAAAATAAAAAAGTAAACAGTTAAAACACATACACACCTACCTTAATCCTACCTCTAACCCAAAATAAAAAAGTAAACAGTTAAAACATATACACACCTACATTAACCCTACTTCTAACCCAAAATAAAAAAAGTAAACAGTTGAAAACATATCCACCTAACTTAACCCTACTTCTAACCCAAAATAAAAAAGTAAACAGTTGAAAACATATCCACCTAACTTAACCCTACTTCTAACCCAAAATAAAAAAAGTAAACAGTTGAAAACATATCCACCTAACTTAACCCTACTTCTAACCCCCCCATGAAAAGTAAGCATATATACACTTAACTAACCCTACTTCTAACCCTAAAGTGTACGCTAAATACATTACTAGATATGCACTTACCATAACCTGCACCCTAACCCTAAGATCAGTAATTATTGCACATTTACGTTTGGGAGCCATACTGGATAAGGGAATCTGTGAGACCGCACTCCGAGACAGCACTACAGTGCAAAACACAGCAAACTAAGGAAGCGGCCAAGTGACTTCTTTCCCAGTGAAAGAATTCGCTGAAAAGCCGCTTTGCTATTATGCCTATTCACTATTTACAGTTCGGTGAAAACGCATTTGACAGAATGCATTTTTGATAATGTAATAGGGACCCAAGAAAACACACCAAAAGCTCAGATTGCTGTATTGCCACAGCTGTTATCGCACTCCCTCCTCCAAATATATACTCTCCATTTTCAACCTCATTTCCCTCTCTCTTGTATGGAGCTCCTCTCCTCACCAACTTTCAATCTTTCCTAAAGTCAAAACTGTCATCCTGCTACAATAAAATCTCAAAGTTAGCTACCAGGATCAAATCCTCCTCTCACCACTGTGATGTACTCCTGTCCTTGAACTGTCTGGAACTCTCCAGAACCAGAACCAACTCGAAGTATACAAACCCTTACACATGCCAGGGGAATTTCTCCTGTCCTTCTCTCTTGCTTATCTATGGAATTCACTCCCCTCCACTCAAATCACCCAAAACCACTCTGCCTTCAAGGCCATGCTCCATTCCCATCTCTCTTCTCACTGGGAATGCTCATGCTCTCACCCCACCTGACTTCTTCTATTTCGTTTCTACTCCCCCATCCTTTTGTTTTTCCTTTTTCATAACTCACCCTATTCACCTTTCACTGTTCTTCTCTTCTCCTTTAATTCTTCCTACCTCTCACCCCATGAAACTATGAGTGCATAATTACCTGCACTACGAATTATACTTGTGTACTTCAAAATACTTGTTTTAATTTCATTCAATGCTTTGTTATGACACCTTGCTCAAATGTTATTATTCTGTCTTATATGTGTGTTTTAGTAGTTTTTGAAAAGTGTGTTGTACCTGTTAACTTTGTTGATAGTAGGTTTGCAATATTCATATAAGGAGCTTTTCACCCCAGGCCTCCATTGAAAATGGCCTCGTTTTCAGCCCAATGGACTTTCCCAGTTAACAAAGTGCAAATAAATAAATAAATTATTTTTGTCTGGGTCTATTTAAGCATGTTTAAGTGGCACTCTGCAGTGCTTAGCAAAGCTAACAGATAGCCCAGTAGTATATGTTAGGGTATACTACTTTGCCTAATGTCCAAGTAGCTAAATGGGTACAGATGCAGCCTCATGTTTAGTAGGTCATGGTTTCAAGTCCATAGCAGTTATAAGATGTCTATAATTGAATGTATTATACAGTTTAATTTAAAAAAAATGTTTGTGAAATATGGCACTGCTGCACTGGGCTGAGCACTGCTTAAACATGCTAATGGCTACTTTTGTTTGCACGGTACTAAGCTGAACCCCCAGTTCTGTGAGTTTTCTCATTGCTTAGCTGCGCTTGGCTGGTTTGTGAGATGCTAAGCAATGTGGTGCTTTTTTGAATGCTGCTCAGTGACATATAAGGGCAGGAAAAAAGCTTATATTAGGCACAATAGGTGGGAATTCTGCAATATCTTTGGAGTCTGATCAACTGGTGATATGACAGGCGGCACTGGTGAAGGTGTGTACTTTCAGGTGCAGAAATGGGGTGTTCAGGAGTCCAGGGCCTTTGTTGGACTCCTGGTAAAAAATTATGAACCCAGGCTGCTGCAGGGTGGTTTTCAGGGCTCATTGTATAAGGCAGAGGCCAGGGATCGGTTGGCCAGAGAACACATCAGCGTTACTGGTATCCTTCACACAGGTGGGCAGTGTTGTCACCTGTCTGGTCATGCCAGCCCTGAGTTGAGAGAGTTCAGCTTCCAGTTTGGCTACATAGTTGCATCTCTCACATGTATTTGTGTTTGTTGGGAGGAGGAGAGGGTTGTCTGTGTACATGAGACAATTGTAGCATTGTCTCAAGATACCCAGATTAACCAGATGAACTGGAGAGGACGCCAGTAATCTACCACTCGACATGCTAGAACAGTATAAGGGAGTGCTGTGCCTTTAAGGGAAGTGGATATTCACAGCAGTGGTAGGTGGATGTAGTGCTTACTTAGTATGAGAGTGCTTACTTAGTAGAGAAGTTTTGAGAACAAGTGCTAGGCTTATAATACAGCGAGTAGTCTGATTATACTAAGAGTAGAGCTTCCTTAAGGAAAAATTTGAAGAGCAGACTTGGCGGAGCCAGAAGAAGTTTACCCTTGTTTAACCGGTGCTGCGCTATGCCATGCAAATGCAGATTTTAAACGGGGAACTTCAAAAGAGCTAGAAATGGTCCAAAACAACCAATTACTACACCTTACTATGATCAGCATTGTAATACTGTAGCAGTCAGTGTGTCAGGCTGTAGATACTTTTATGTGGTTGTCAGGTCTTTGTTCTTTGGGGGGGTTAACCTCAGTTATACATTCATACTCAGATTGTGACCAATACAACAAGTAACACAGTATCTACTGTAAATGTGAGATATATGGATGTATTACCTTGTTGTGCTGCAACATGCAGCGGTACTGACATTACCCCACCCTCAACTTTTCACAGCTCCATCAGTTATTACCCAAGGTCATGATCCTACTCCTGGTAAGCATGACATTTGTTTTGTTAAGAAACAATTCTATATTAGCATGGTTAAGGGCCAAAATAATGCCCTATGTAAACATAACTACATGTGTAAACAGTGCAGGATGTTTTTAAATTCCACTCTGGAACAGGTACCTAAGGTTTCTAGAAGGGGTAGTCAGAGGTGTGTATTTCAACAAACAGATACACTTTGGCAGTTACAGTAAAGAGCAGATAAGGCGCCTGGTTTAAATGAGGAATGGAATCCTTTTCCACACAAGTTAAGAAACTGACTACAGACTTATCAAAATTGGAAACCACCCTAAAAGATAGAAAAATCAAAAAATTTCTTCGTGATGTGGGTGATTATGATAGGGGGAAACCTTTTGACAATTCCAAGAATGTATCTTTTAGACTGCCCAGGGATGACTATAAACATGACAAAATAGCATCCACACCCAAAAGAAAAAGGCCCAGGTCTATTCTTAAGACAAAAACTGGTCTATCTAGTGGGACATCTGGGGAAGAATATTCCTCTAATACAGAAGGTGATTCTGACTCACATTCATGTGAGGGACCACCCGTGTCCAAAAGGGATAATTTGACACACCCTCTCACTTTAGATACCGACGAGGGGGGCGGAAGCATAGGAAAAACAAAATCCAAACACAGTTTGGAAACGTTAATGAAGATCATGACACAGCAATAAGTTTGGATTCCAATGTTCATAATATCTCATCTTATGACTTAACTCATGCACAACTGAAATTACTAAATAAAGGGCTCAATTTTGTTCCGGGTTTTTTTGTCTCAGAGCAGTCTCTTGCACAGGATGTCACGAACTTTTGTCGTACATTAAATTTGAAGGTGTTTTTTGACAGCAATGTGGAGGGTAATGTTTCCAATGTCTCTTGTGATACATTTGGTAAATTTAGATTTAAAAAATCAACTTTCATACCACCCATGAATCATCTGGTAGGGGTATTTCAAAAAAATGTCCTACGTGACATACATTGTAATCTTAAAGACTTTCCAGTCATTTATAATAACTTGACTACTGAGGAGGTGGGTTGTTTGGATGAGTTGATTGGCAATAAAAACTTGGTCATTATTCCAGCTGATAAAGGAGGAGCGGTGGTGATAATGGATAAAATTGCTTATGATGGTGAGGCCATGAGACAATTAGGTGATACTCAGTATTACAGGCAGATGTTAGTGGATCCTTCTCCCCACTTTAAAAGTCAGATTGATGATTTTTTAATTAAGGCAGTGGATGAAGGCATTATCACTGATGAAGTGAAAGAGCAGTTATTGGTTGGGTCACCTAAAAGACAGTATATATATCTTTTGCCAAAGATTCACAAACATGCCACCAAACCACCTGGGCGACCAATAGTCTCTGGACATGGGTCTCTCACGGAACCATTATCTGAATATTTGACTCTATATTTGAAACCGTTATTGAGTCAAATCAGAGCTAGGATTCAAGACACCACCCAATTTTTGGATATTATCAATAATTCCCAACTTCAACCACATTGGCTATTATGTACCCTGGACATTACCTCTCTTTATACCAACATCCCCCATTGGGCGGGTTTACAAGCGTTGGATTATTGGTTGGCTAGATCAGGTCTATATCCATCTGGATTTAATACTTTCCTTGTATGCCTTACAGAATATGTACTGTCTAGCAATGTTTTCTATTTTCAGAATTCTTGTTATTGGCAGAAGCAGGGTACTGCTATGGGTGCATCTTTTGCACCCATATATGCAGATCTGTTTATGGCATACATTGAGGAGGTTATTATCTATGATGTTACACATAATATATATATGTGTGAGATGGATATCTGGCGTCGGTATTTGGATGACTGTTGGTTGGTGTGGAAGGCTGATGAATTGTATCTCATGGAATTCCTTGAATATCTGAACAATAACATATGGGGGATTGAATTTAAATTGACTTATCATAAATCCAGGATAGTTTTTCTTGATGTTGAAATTATGAGGAATCAGGATCATACTTTATCCTCCAGGATGTTTAGGAAATTCCCTGAATTCAATTCCATATTACATGCCACCAGCTTCCACCCACAACATGTCATCCATAATATACCGAAATCTCAGTTTCTTAGAGCCAGAAGAATCTGTTCTAGCAGCCAATCATTCACTGATGCCCATGATGATCTGACTTGTAGATTTATTAAGAGGGGTTATCGTCCAGGTTCGATACATGTTGCCAAAAGATTTGTGTCTAGTCTAAATAGGGATGATTTATTAACATACAAAGATAAGAATAATGGCCAACAGTCACAACCTTTACGTCTTGTAACTACATATGGACGTAACACACTAGGCTTCAAAAGTATCATACAGAGACATTGGAACATTCTTAAAGCTGATGTAAAGCTTTGCTCCCTGTTGCCAGAACATTGTTCTTTTTCATTCAAAAGGGGACAAACCATTGGTTCAAAATTTAGCCATTACAAGAGAGTGGGGGCAGATTCTTTCGAACCAATTCAGCGGTCTATTTTAGGTAAACCTATTGTTGGATGTATTCCTTGTGGGCATTGTTCATTTTGTATTCGTGTGTCACGTACTCTTGAATTTACTAGTAAAAATACCTCACAAGTTTTTGATATAAGATTTTGGGCTAATTGTAACACTGAGTGGGTCATCTATTTGGTGACCTGCGTTTGTTCTGCTTTCTATGTTGGAAAGACTTCTCGAGCTTTCCGTTTCAGAATTTGTGAGCATTTGAGTGACATTAAAAGAAGCACTAGTAATGCCTTATATAAACATTGCTTGCAACATGCATCTGCTTCATATAAATTTGTGGCCATTGATTGTATTAGAGGGAAATGCAATGATAAACAGTTTTGGCAGGAATTACTAAGCTCCAAGGAAAAGAAATGGATTATTAAACTTGGAGCTCTGTTTGCACCTGGTCTTAATGACCAATTGTGAATTTTGTGCTTGGATTGGTCCATGGGTGAGACCAATTCATATATTTATCTGTGTACTGTGTTAATCTGTTTCTTTATTTTTCATTTCACTGAAGAAGGCTCATATGAGCCGAAACCGGTTTGAATTTTACACTGTTGGAATTTATTCCTTTTTTGGTGTCAAGCTTTTTTGCTATTTATATTGTATAATAGCATTATTCCAGTAGGGGAGGTTTCTTCCCTCTGGTGAATAAATATATTTTTTATATGGCTACCACCAACATTTGCTGGCTTTTTTGCTGACTGTGGTTCATTTATTTGTGCCGTGCAATGGTTCCGCGTGCATCTGCTTCTTGGTGAATTGTCTCAAGATACCCAGATTAACCAGATGAACTGGAGAGGACGCCAGTAATCTACCACTCGACATGCTAGAACAGTATAAGGGAGTGCTGTGCCTTTAAGGGAAGTGGATATTCACAGCAGTGGTAGGTGGATGTAGTGCTTACTTAGTATGAGAGTGCTTACTTAGTAGAGAAGTTTTGAGAACAAGTGCTAGGCTTATAATACAGCGAGTAGTCTGATTATACTAAGAGTAGAGCTTCCTTAAGGAAAAATTTGAAGAGCAGACTTGGCGGAGCCAGAAGAAGTTTACCCTTGTTTAACCGGTGCTGCGCTATGCCATGCAAATGCAGATTTTAAACGGGGAACTTCAAAAGAGCTAGAAATGGTCCAAAACAACCAATTACTACACCTTACTATGATCAGCATTGTAATACTGTAGCAGTCAGTGTGTCAGGCTGTAGATACTTTTATGTGGTTGTCAGGTCTTTGTTCTTTGGGGGGGTTAACCTCAGTTATACATTCATACTCAGATTGTGACCAATACAACAAGTAACACAGTATCTACTGTAAATGTGAGATATATGGATGTGTTACCTTGTTGTGTTGCAACATGCAGTGGTACTGACATTAACCCACCCTCAACTTTTCACAGCTCCATCAGTTATTACCCAAGGTCATGATCCTACTCCTGGTAAGCATGACATTTGTTTTGTTAAGAAACAATTCTATATTAGCATGATTAAGGGCCAAAATAATGCCCTATGTAAACATAACTACATGTGTAAACAGTGCAGGATGTTTTTAAATTCCACTCTGGAACAGGTACCTAAGGTTTCTAGAAGGGGTAGTCAGAGGTGTGTAGTTCAACAAACAGATACACTTTGGCAGTTACAGTAAAGAGCAGATAAGGCGCCTGGTTTAAATGAGGAATGGAATCTAAAATGCCTTTTAAAATGCAACAAGTTGAAAGTAAATACATTAGACAGTGAAATGTGTATTTCCATATATTTGTTAAGAGAGTTGTACTGTTTTTTATGTGTTGTTTTTTCAAGTATAGTGTCATATTGATTAATTAAAAGATAAATGTTACTGGTCACGTTTTACTTGATGTACTTGAAGTGATTATCATAAAGGTCCTGAGTTGAATTTGTATTTTGTTCCAAGGAAGTGTTTTATGGATGAAAGCAGAGAAGAATGTTGTTTGGCCATTAATCCAGTTATGGGTCTTCATTGTTATGAGTCTTGGAGGCTTTTCATACACAATAGTTCAGGTATCAGTGTACTGTTTTTTTCTTTCTTATTGCAGGTGACCATGGGGGTGAGTGTCTCTTCAGACTCTGATGATGATGGTGGCCACAGTGAGGCACAGGTGGGGGCATTGGAGGCTGAATCTGTTCCAGAAGTATTCATCCTGCTTCTGTCCCCATTGTTGCCACACACAGTCTGTATGCCCACACATACCCCATCCCCTGAGGCCACAGATATTGGTCAGTCAGAGAGTGGGGATATTCAACAGGAAAGTGTGACAACTATGGCTCCATTGAGTGTAGGCACTGGCCATAGCCAGACAGCTGGTGAGGTCCCACACAGGCAGATTGACAGGGGTGCTTGTAGGAGGCCTGCTGTCCATCCACCACCTGTTGCAGGTGTCACATTATAGGTCACTCAGCACATGTTTTGTGCCATTGTAGAGGCACAGGCACATTCTGAATGGAAAACCAGATGTATGCTTAGGGTTATGGATGCAGCACAGTCTGACATTCGTGACTACCAACACCACACTGGGGACACCCTGGATCAGTTCACTGATGCAGTGGACAGATGATGGGCTGAGACAGTGTTTGTCTTGGATTGCACATTGTCTGTGCTGGAACATGTGGTTAAAGTTGAGTTTCAGACCTGTAGACATAGGTCAGCAACACCACCTTCTGAGAGTCCTTGCAGCCGGGCACACTCATGCTCCTGTAGTGCCAGTACATCCAGCGCTACAGAGAGGAGTGTGCTGTCCACTCCATGACATGGGCTTTTGGTTCTGAGCAGTCTCGTGGGGGATACGGTCCCAGCAGACAGCAGTCACCATCCGGTACTTGCACCACTTTTGACCTTGGGCAAAGAGTTGCCAGTGCAACTTCTGGCAGAGCCAGTTCCCATGTTTGGGGCCAGAGATGGTGAACTGTCAACTCTTCCATGTACGGTCCAAAGCTGTCAAACATACACATGTGTAGGACCTGCACTGAGCTTGACTGTCTACATGCACACACTCACACACCAATGTCAAATGTAGGTCACCTACAGACACGCACGGCATGGCACCTCTCCATGGTCCATCTTGCATGCTCCCCTCCTGACACACACACATGCTGTCAACTGTTTGGTCCAGCATAGGCTTTCTAAAACCCCACACAACACCCTGTGCAAGTCATGATACCTGTGCCACATCTCTGTCATCATCACTACCGATGCAGGGAAATAAAGCTATGTGTCTGATGCACAGGGTGACTATATTAATTAACATGTACTTGTGTAATGCAGTGTTGGTTCACCGTACCACTTGTAGTGGTTACCGACAGATACTGTACACTGACATTTGTCATGAGTACACCACATACATTTGTGTGCCTTATATTGTATGATGTTGTATTGGTTGTATACCATAGTAGATGGATGACTCGCTCCAAGGACATTAACCTAGTATGTGATGTTAGTACTACATGCTTGTGGGAGAGATTTGTCTAGCAGACTGAAACGCACCCTTGGAACAGAACCCTACCTAATGGCACACAGAGCACCTCAGTTTACTTCAGCACATGCCATCTGTCTGATTGGCTGGGTGACCGTCATCTCAACACAGTGCAACTGTCTGTGTCCATCTTGGACTGGGGCAATATGTGTTGATCCTGTAACTATGGCTATGATGATTTCTGTGATTGAGAGAGCTGTATGGCCATTATTCTAGTTCAGTTCACACATCCTATGGTTCCATAACATGATGTACAATGCTCTAAGAGGCTCACATGCAAACATGGTTACGTTGAGGTAAGCACCACTTTTAGTCACTGCATACAGGACATGCCAAGGTGCACATGTATTGCAAGCTGGCTTATGGATATATACACACACACACCAGGTGGGCTGCAGTGAGATTATAACTCCTACCTATGTAGCCATATACACTACAGATTACAGTATTTATCACATGCACCACAGCTTACACCTCATACTGCACTGACAGCTGGTAGTATTAAGGTTTCTGGCATCAAAACTCACAGCAAGCACAAATAAACCTTAACAGTAGACCCCCACCCCATACTGTAGAGAAGGACAAGGCTCTCTATTCGACCTTACCAGCCAATCAGTAAAACAGTTCACTGCACCTATCCAGGCATGTCCAAACTGCAGTTTCAGGTGAACTCTCTGTTCCAACTGGTGAATCTGGTCATTTCGAGGCAATGTTACAACTGCCTCATGTACACAGACAACCCTCTCCTCCTACCACCAAACACTAACATGTGAGAGATGCAATTATACAGCCAAACTGGAGGTTAACTCTCTTAACTCAAGATTGGACCAGGCAGTCAAGAGCAGAAGGGAATTACTTACATCACACCACCAGTCTCACATAGACCTATGAAACCAGCACCAGCAAAAAACACACATAAATACATGAAAACATACTTGGAGGCTCTAAATAAAAACCTGCAAAAGCAACATAGACCTCCAAAGCAGACATCTAAGCAACCTCCACCCCCCAAGACAAACCATGAAACACATACTTCACAAAACCAGTGTGCCAAGCAATCACAGCCCTTAAGGCAAAATAACATACCCATCACACTAGTAATAGATGACTCTGTAGTCAGGCACACTGACATCCCACTCACTAGGCTGAACAAGGAGAAGGTTATTGTTAACTGCCTGTCGGGTGCCAGGATCCACCACATAACACAAGCACTCAGGTCAATCCAGAACAAGTACAAATACGACTGTCATTGTCCATGTTCGTGTGAATGACCTGAGCCGTACCTCCCTGGTCTACATGAAAAGAGACATGGAGGAGCCCTCTGATCACATAGCTCAGGCCAGTATGACCCTGACCCTGAGTAGTATCCTGCCCTCACCAAAAATGATACCACGGTATAAAGAAAAAATTATCAATTTCAACAATTGGTGTCATTCAAAGGGGATCCACTGTCTGTCAGTGTCTGTCAGCCTGGGATGACATGCTTGACAAGCCACGCTGCTTCACTAGAGACAGCTTGCACCTGTCACCCTTAGGCTTTTGAATACTGGCCAAGGCTCTTGCCACCCCCATAGTGCCTTTTTTAGGCAAGGCTCAAAAGACAAACCCACCACCGTAAACAGCACAAGTAACAAAAAATGACTGCAATGCTACTCAATGCCAGAAGTCTAAACCTCAAAATGCATGCACTTGAGGCACTCCTCAGTATGAAGAAAACTGATATATGTGCAGTAACAGAAACCTGGTTTAAGGCACCAGAGAGCACCCCAGCACTACCAGGCTACAACTCATACCATACATTTTGGCCACAAAACCTGGACCGAAATACAAAAGGCGGTGGCGTATCCATATTCATCAAGGATACCCACACCTCCAGATTAGTGGCACAGCACAATGCTTCAGAGATCATTCACGTGCAACAAACAATGGGCAAAGCTGCAATACAAATTGTAGCTTGCTACAGATCACCCACCATGTCCCAGGCCCCCATTCCACATTTCTGGAAACACTGGGAAACATAAAGTTCCTACCAAACACCCTAATATTGGGCAATTTCAATTACCCAAACATTAACTGGGAGAACTACTCAAGTACTAACTCCCTTGCCCAACATTTCCTAGAATTTATAAACTCAAATGGCCTGGATCAACTGGTCAACACCCCCACCAGAGGTGACAACATATTGGACCTAGTCATCACCAACATGGGCAACCGGTGTTCCACACCGGAGGTCAACCCCTCGCTGGTTAGATCTGACCATAAACTAATCACTCTGGGTATCCACATTCCACCCCCACCCAGTCAAAGAACCCACCATGAAAACCTTTTCAAAAGCAAACTTCACGTTACTTATGACTGAGGTGGGAAGTTTCAAAGCCCCCATGCTAAAGGATAATGCTGTCCAAGCTGCAAAATCCTTTACGAATGCACTGTATGGGCACCTACAAGAATGCATGGATTGTGCTATCCCAAGGAAAACCAAGACTCACTCCTCCAAGAAAAGGAAACCAGTCTGGTTGACCCCTGCCATAAACAAGCTGTACAACAGAAGGAGGAAACTAGTGCAGAAAAGAGTAAAATCCCAAGAAGGGAAGACATCCCTGATCAGTATGAGCAAGAAACTACGATCCCTCATAAAACCATCCAAGGCTAGCATTGAAAGAAAAATTGCCAAGAACTGCAAAGATAACCACAAGGCATTCTTTAGCTATGTCAAGAATCAAAGTGACAGTTCTCAGATCTGCTCGGAGTTAGTGCAGAATGGCACAAAAGACACTGAACCAACCGATATCGCCAACATCCTGGCAGACAGGTTCAGTGCAAACCTCACCCCCCTCTCACCCCCAAAAGGGCCCATAACCATACCAGAAGAATGTAGTGCCCCTGAAATCATGGACACTCAGGTTAAAATAGCCCTCTCCAAAGCCAAAAACACACCATCAATGGGACTGGACAGTGTCCCTGGCTTCGTCCTATGCAAGCTCAAAGATGAACTAACCCTTCACCTAAACACACTGTTCAAACTCAGCCTCTCCACAGGCTATGTGCCCATAGAGTGATGCACAACAATGGTTATTCCGCTCCACAAAGATGGAGCTACAACAGACCCCGGGTACTATCATCCTATAAGCCTGACTAGCTTGGTCTTCAAGGCTATGGAGTGCATCATCATGGATCTCATTAACAGAGACATTGGGAACCTCCAAACACTGGACCCTACCCAGTTTGGCTTTAAGGGGATCATCATGGAACTCAACAGAGACATTGGGAACCTCCAAACACTGGACCCTATACTGTTTGGCTTTGTTAAAAGGAGATCATGCCTCCTAGACCTGGTGTAGGTCTTTGAGACAGTTACCAAGGCTATAGACAAGGGAAAGGTGGTCCATACAGCCTACCTGGACCTCGCAAAGGCCTTCAACACCATTCCCTGTTCAGGTATTATAGACAAGCTCACCAGCCTGAACATAAACCCCTATGTCACAAGATGAGTTGCCAACTGGCTCACGGACAGAACCCACATGGTAAGAGTTGTGGGAGCTAGGTCTGACTCTAAACTGGTTACAAGTGGCATTCCCCAAGGCTCAGTCCTAGGACCCCTCCTATTCGGCATATACTTCTCAGAGGTACAGGCAAGCACAGGAGGACTATGACTGACCAAGTTCGCACAGACATCCTCCAAAAGGGTCTCACTGAGACAGATACCTGGTGTCAAAATCATGGCCTCAAGCTAAATGCCAAAAAGTGCATAGTCATTCCCTTTGGAAAAAACAAAGTACTCACAAACTACCACATAGGTGGTAGCCCCCTAAATATGGAAGATGTAATAAGGGATCTGGGGACCCAAGTAGATAGTAATCTCTCCTTTGATAATCACATTACCAAAGTGGTTAGAAAATCCTTCTATCTGGCCCACCTAATCACAAAAGGGTTTGCATCCAGATCGAAAGAGGTCATTGTGCCCCTGTATGGATCACTTATCAGACCCACCATAGAGTACAATGCTCCATTCAGGATGTACCTTACAAGACACCTGCAACAGCTGGAAAGACCGCAGAAGTACCACACCAAGAGGATCACTGGCCTCAAACAGATACCTTATGCAGCTCGACTGAAGAAACTCCAGCTGTACTCAGTTGCATACCACCTACTCAGAGGTGATCTTTGCCTGACATACAAGGCCACGTCCAACCAAAAATTGATGGACATGCTCCACCTAAAGAAAACCATATCCCCTCGAGCCACATGCTTGAGGGATCTAAACTTTGCCACAATAATAAATAGGACATGCTGGAGGGATAGATTCCTGTCCCAGAGACTTCCCATGCTTTGGAACAAGATTCCAATCTACATTAGACAGAGCCCCTCACTAACCCTCTTCAAGAGAAACCTTGATGAGTGGATGGGAAACAGAAAGTTTACCCCGGGGATCACTTCAGTGGCTTTGCTGGACAGAGGCACAAGGAATTAATCTAACAGGGTGGAAAAAGCCAACACATTCTGGCTAGGCTTATAAATGCATTTGGGCAGATAGCCTAGCACCTACCTATGAATCATCAGGCCTTGTCGAAGAGGGCAATTTGGAACCAGCAACAAGTTACAGGTCCAAAAAGTGCATAACCATTGCAGGTGGCTAGCCCATGAGGACATGTGCATTGTTTTGCAAGTCTTATGCTCTTGAGATCACAGTACTTATCACACGTGCCATCGATCAAGTCTGTTGTATGTGTGATTGCAGGCACAGTACTTGTGC
This sequence comes from Protopterus annectens, assembly GCF_019279795.1. Classification (NCBI taxonomy): domain Eukaryota; kingdom Metazoa; phylum Chordata; order Ceratodontiformes; family Protopteridae; genus Protopterus; species Protopterus annectens. The sequence continues at coordinate 1,877,614,777 of NC_056731.1, read as the reverse complement.
ATTATACAAACTAGGCTTGTGCTGAACAGCTTCTGTGGTCTGCAGAGTGATATTGCTTTATACCATTATCTGCATCTAGTATCCTAGCAGTGGGACAACTGTTATTATCCTAGTTATGTGTGTACATTTACCAGTATGGCCATATGTGGTTGCTTTCAGTTACATAGGCAAACCTGTGGGCAGAGACAATGTGACCTGTCCATGTGTGCATTGACAACATCATACATTACAGCACCTTCTCACCTGTCTGTCTACGTGGAGGCTTCCAGCAGGCAAAGGGGTCTGTAGGTAAGTGGATTAGGTACTGTTGCACCCTTAGTTTGGATCCTTTGAGCAATAATATGGATGTGTGATAGTGCAGATTTTTATTAGGGTATGTCAGACAATACAGACATCTGCACATATATTTCTGTATATAACAGGGATGTATATATACATGTAGCTGTGTGTGTATGCTATGTATATGTGTTATGTAAATATATGAGTGGAGTGTATGCATCATAGATATATATATATATATATATATATATATATATAGATTCACTTCAGAAGCTCGAAATACTGAAATCTTGAATTTCAGTATCTCGAGCCCAAGAAGTCGAATCCACAAAACAACGCAAAGTAAAAACCGTGAAATTCAAAACATTAAATACCGGAAGTTTTACATTTTGTGGTTTTACCACACACACACACACACACACACACACACACACACACACACACACCCACCATCCACCACACAAGCACACACAATCACTCTACTACATGAAAGAAGGGGGCAAACCCCCCATGTGGGGGGCGAGCTCCCCACACACTCCCTACATAAATATTCTCACTCTGAGGTCGCACTACATACAAACACACACAAAACACCACCACACGAGCTACTTTCTCTTCGCACACACATATCACAGCAACAAAACACACTGACACACACCACAGCCCCTACCCAAACCCCTTAAAACACACACACACACACACACACACACACACACACACACACACACACACACACACACACACACACTTACCTGAATACATAACCATAGCAGAACTTTAGAAGCACGAAATTCAAAACCTCTGGTATTCGAGGTTTTGAATTTTACACTTCTAAACTTTCGCTATTATGTGGATTTGGCTTCTTGGGCTCCAATTACTGAAATTCGACATTTCAGTATTTTGAGCTTCTGAAGGGAGCCCATATATATATATATATATATATATATATATATATATATATATATATATATATATATATATATATATATATATATATATATATATATATATATATATATGAGAGAGAGAGAGAGAGAGACAGTGAAAGAGGGATATATATATATATATATATATATATATATATATATATATATATATATATATATATATATATATATATATACATCAGTATATATCTCTTTGACACTACATAGTGAGAGAGATACTATGCATGTTTGAGAGAGAGAGAGATAGTGACAGATGGATATGTATACGTATATGTCTGTAGGTACAGACATTTATATATAACAGGTTATTCTGATGAAGGCGCAACAGAATTGCGCTCATTTAAGCTAAGTATCTGGGCATGCTCAGTGGGACTGTCAGTACTTATAAAGTGACTCCAAGACACACCTACCTGTACTCCAGTCTGGGATTTTGTATGTTACAGGCATTAACATTTGCCCCTGTTTCTGCAGTACTGCACTTTATTTTAAATGTCCACAGCATTCTCCATTTGTCTACTGCACTTAATATGTGATTGAGGTTGGTAATGTTACACCACCAACAGACTGACAGTTGCATACCTCTCAACTGTCCTGATTTTCACAGAATGTCCAGAGTTTTGCCTCATATGTTTGGTCTGTTCCTCATACATTTGTGGTCGTCTGGTGAATTATTGCATATTGATGTCACTACATTATACTAAATTCAGAAAAAATATTTGTGTTTCAGACTTTATATCCTTCAGAAAATATGTAATAATGCAACACCTTTTAATTCCAACAACTTTTTAAGGTTTATGGCAACAATTTTTAAAATCTAGCCCTATGTTTGGGCCTTTGCCCCCCCCCCCCCAATCTTTCTGGCTTTGTCCAGATTTCTTGCACTAAGAGGTTGAGAGGTATGAGTCAGTCTGTGAAAACACCAACATAGTACTATCTGACATGCAAAAGATGTGAGTAATTCCAGATTAGGACCATCAGCACCATCACTCATGCTAGCTTCCCTAGTCCACTGAGCCACACAGGTCACCAGGCAGAGAGGAGTCATTCATCACACAATCAACAACATAAATATGTACATTGCTATCCTGTGTGAAAAGAGACATACAATGTGTGAATATCTGTTACAGCCCTGCGATTGCCTGGTCCACTGATATACCATAGCTGATTTTCTGTTACAGTGGTTATATGGGTGCACTGCTGTGTTGGGGGTGGGGGAGCAGCAGCACATGATCAGCTTTGGTAGACAGTAGTCCACATATCATGTGTGGCCACTGTTTAACACCTCCCTTGCCTGATGTTGTGAATATTCCAACCATGAGGCCTCGTGACTATAAAGGAATACATGCTATTGGACTGGGTACCTGTAGTCCCATGTGGATGCTACATCTGTCCAAATAGCCCATTATATTTCCTTTCATAACAGCAGCAGATCCATACATATGATTCCATATTATAGTAATCCTTACAATTAGTGTATAGCTTAGTGATGTACCTTGTGAATGCAGCTGCTGACAGACCTGTAGTTCAGGGCTGACTCTGTGTGACGCAAGCAGTACCCAGCCAATGCATGTATACATGCAGGTTGTGTGAGTTGCAGCTATTTTAATATAGGTATGTGAGTAGGAGAAAGGTGTCAATCCCTAGAGCCCTAGGTTGTCAGTGAATGTGCTATGAGTTGTCTCTTAGCCAATGCCAGGGCATACTGGGCATGCCTACATCCGCCTAGAGGGACATCATCAGGGGGCTCCTCCTCCGAATCCTCCTTTGAGTTCAACTGTGGTGACCTAGGTACTGGTGGGGGGCTGTGTATCCCTTCCCTTTGCTGATCCTGCTGCAGCTATTTCTGAAGGATCATACTGTGTAGAATGGCACATACTGTGAACATATGTGCACATGTGGCTGGAGAGTACTGCAGGGCTCCACAGATATATTGAGACACAGGACCTATGACTTCAGCATCCCAAACACATGCTTGATGATGTTCCTACTTTGTGCGTGTGTCTCATTGAGGCAATCGTCTGTGGGTCAGTGTGCACATTTCTGATGTGTATCATCATAGGTTCATAGGTGTGACTAGGCTAATGGCCCTGGAGCCTTTACAAGCCTAGCCCATAGGATTACCCTGGCATTGTACTACCCACGGTTCCAGTGCGTAGCCAGCAGTCCCAATAAATGGCCATGTGGGATGTCCCCCCTAGCAAACATCTGGTACAGCTGTGATGTGTGCCAGATACGGGAGTCATGATAATTGCCAGGGCTGCCAGTACCTTTGGTTGTTATCCTAAAGGCTACACATACCTTTGTTTCCACTGGGATGGGTTCCCCTCTGTTGGCTCTGGGTCTGAGTTGAGGGTGACAGCTCAGTGAGTTCTTGTAGTGTGTCTGTGTCCACCCTGTAGTGCTCTACAATATCTTGCTCATGTAGCTGCTGGAAGGTTACCCTGGACCTGTACACGCTCCTCCTTCTCTGCCTTGGCCTACTGTCAGCAGCAGCTGCACTGACTTCAGCATTTAAGACATACAAATGTAAAATACCTGCAGCATCCCCTAGAATTATTTCAGTTAAAATTTCCAAGTCTGTACTCCAATGGTGCAGAATATGGGGAGGAAATCAGATTGTAGGGTGTATGCATACTCAATAGTGCTCTTCTGTAGGTGTGTGTGATTGGCTACCTATGATGCAGTGCACCTGCCAAATATATCATTGACATTATTTAATGGCCCTAGTTTAAGTTAAACAAGGGTCAAAACTAATTAATTCATCACTGTCTTTTAGATACTCTCAGCAATGCACACCCCATAGATAAACAAAGCTTAGCAGTCAGTGGATACACTCCCCCAGACTTCTATGCTCAGCACAGCAGTGCACCGCATAAACACACAGAAACGCACACCCCATAGGTAAACAAAGCTTAGCAGTCAGTGGATACACTCCCCCAGACTTCTATGCTCAGCACAGCAGTGTACCGCACAAACACACAGAAATGCACACCCCATAAGTAAACAAAGCTTAGCAGTCAGTGTGCACACACCGCCAAACTTCCACGCTCAGCATAATGGTGCACCACACAAACAGGTGCAGCTAAGCTCCAGTCAGCTTAGTAATTATTGGACACACCCTCTGCTGATGTCAGCTACATCCTGTGTGGGCACCAACATGGTTCTCTGCCTACACAGAGGGGATATGCGGACACAATGCCCCCCATTATGCTTTTCAGTAACTCCACATCATTTGCATAGGGATCTGTGCTCACAACCTGGAAACTACATGCTTTCTGGCTGTACCATGTTAGCAGCAGCACCAATGCACTACTGCAGATACTCCATGTAAGGTCTTGTAATGCGTTTTTGTCTCATAATATTAATTTTTATTTGCATGTTTTTTAAGGCATGTTTGTGCACTGCCTAGATTATTAAAAAAATATTTTAACATATTTTCTGTAACTTTTGAGACAGAGGATATTCTAGCTCAGATATATGTGTGGTATGTCATTTCTGTCCATCTATCTACATTTTTACATCCCCTTTTGTCTGTCTACAATTTTTCCATGTACACTACAAACACTGACATGGGATCTGTAGGGATGCCTATCTGCTTGGTAGATTGCTTTACCTGCCTCATGAGATTTACCTACTTATAAGGTGATTTCCATGTCATGGAACTTCCCGTGTTGGTGCGTGCATGCGTGCCACCCAGCAGTGCTTACTGGATTGCATACCTGCTTACTTTCATATAAGCAGCATGGCACAATGGATGCCTATCTGCTTGGTAGATTGCTTTACCTGCCTCATGAGATTTACCTACTTATGAGGTGATTTCCATGTCATGGAACTTCCCGTGTTGGTGCGTGCATGCGTGCCACCCAGCAGTGCTTACTGGATTGCAAACCTGCTTACTTTCATATAAGCAGCATGGCACAATGCCTACACATTAAAAAAGACTGTGTACACTTTATTAAATTCCCCCCAACATTTCACCAGGGGAACAAAACTATACAGATATATTTTTTTTCTATTGTGAGTTACAGATGTTAAGTGAAAGTCTTTCCCTTCTTCTTAGCTGGGATCAAAGTTTGAGGTCATTGTAAACAGTAAAATATTCTTTAGAAATGGAAACTGTATTAGTGACAAAATGTAATTTAGAAGCTGTTCAAATGTGCATGACATTAGTGGTAGGATAATGATGTTCTTGTTAGTACAGCTTCAGAACAAGGTCATTTGCAGGTTGAGCTGAAATAACATGCTTATCTTAGCGTTACACTTCTGCTTGCTGTAAATGAGTTCGCTACTGAAATATATGAGAGAATATTAATTAGCTGAAAATGGGACTTCAGTAAAAGACTTTTGTGTGTCAGCTGCTAGACTTGATCTCATAGTAGGAACATACACCACCAGAAAAAAAAAACACCTCTGATCTATACCTTATGCCTTTATTTCTTATTGACAGTTCTTAAGGCAGAGTAAGAACTGATGTATATAGTTAGATCCATGTTAGATTGGTTTACAAGATTTCAGGAAATACGGCCAGCATTCAGAAAAATGACCAGCAGTCACACACACTGCCTCCCACAGTTAAGTCAACTTACATGATCATGCGAGATGCAATTATGAAACATATTTACCTGGTATAAGAAAGACCTCCTTATCAGCTAATTTGCATGTCTCTTAATTGCTCCTTATAAGCATCAATGTTAGAATTACTTTGTAGTGGTAATTACATCTAATGGCCCAAGCATTGCATTGAAACAGGCATCTCCGTTATATTATCACACATATACACACACACGCATTCAGAGATTCGTGCTCACACTTGCATGGGTGCACACAAACACACACACACAGACACACACACGCACACAAATGCACACCTAGATATCCACTGAAAAACACATACATCTACACATACTCAGGCTCACAAACAGACAAACACACACACACACACACACACACACACACACACACACACACACAAACAAGTGCGCGTGCACACAAGCATATACTAAAAATCATACATCTTGCCACACTAAAACAGATCAACAGATGCATTCATCAACTCAGAAACACACACACACACACACACACACACACACACACACACACACACACACACACACACACACACACACACACAACGATACTAACCTACAGTTAGATCTATTTACATGATCATGGGAAATGCAATTATGAAGCGTATTTACCTGCTATGAGGAAGACCTCTTTATCAACTAATCTGCATGTCAGTAGCCAAGTGTAAGCTGCTGTACTTGGTTAAACTGAATATTTATTGAGTGGAGTCACTGCATTTATGACATCACCTTTCCCCAAAGTGCAGTGACCACCAAGTCGATTATAATGAATCAGGAGTACAGGAGGTAAAGCTCCCTGCATGGGAATTCAGAAGGCCATGTCTCTCATGAAAGTATATTTTCAGTACACTAATCAGCTACATTGCAGACATTTCTTTTCATATAGCATAACTTTGGCATTAACACATTTTGTATAGTTTTATGTGAGAGCAAACAACTGAATAAGAGTAAAAAAAAAAAAAAAACAGTCCATACAAGCAGATGCAAAAAAAATGATGAGAAGCAGTCTACCAGAAGATTGGCTAATAGTGAAAAATATTTATAGGAAGAAGTAGAAGGTATAGCAATGCATCACAGAGCAGGGTATGTGAGTGAGTGAGGTGAGAATACAGAGAAGCCTGGATTCAGTAAATATATTGTATTATTCAAAGCATGCTGTAATGCAGGCATATGCCTTTTCGAAGACAGTGTGCGTCTGCAGTGTATCCAAGATACTTCCTATGTCATTTTCTTTCCCTATGGATAAGGAAGTTATAAACACGGGGAACAAGCTGAAAATCCTTGTTTAAGAGTAGGGAGGTCATGGGGAAAGGAAAGTTACAGGATCTATGCAATGGAGAGTAGTTGGATGAGACAGTGATCAAGAGCTTAGTACTGCACGCCCAGAGCCCTTACATCTGATGTTCGACCTCCAGTTCAGGTACCTTTTGTCCAGCATGTCCGTATGTCTGTGTGAGTATTCACCAGGTGTTCTGGTTTCCTTCCATCTCCAGGAGGAATTCTATTAGGTGAAATGGTGATCCCACAAATTGTTCATAGGTGTGCATATGGTGTATGAGCAAGTATGCACATGTGTTTGGCAGAGGACAGATGTTGCATCCAAAACTAGATCTCTGTCTTGCATTCATTACTCATCTAATGCTCATCAAGAAAGGCTTTATCTCCCCTGTAGCCCTCAGTATAAATAAATGGGTCCTGAAGAATAAGTAAATGACTGAATGCTTTAATCTATGAGGATATCTGAGGTTTGGCGTGTTCAAATACAGTATATCATTGTTATAAATATCAGCAAAAATACAGTGAATGCAGTTTGTAGTAGCAGAACATATTGTAATCACAAAGTACAGATCAAATTCCTTTAAGCATTTTTGCAAGTCAGCAGTTTATAGATGTCATTACAAAGTGGTACAAATGGTCAGATAAGATCCAGTAAAATTAATCATTAAGAGAGGTATGGTGACTCCAGACATAACTGTGAGAGGCACAATAGAGGCTATTTCCTTAAAGTCATGTCTTAACTAACAAAAATGCATTCCAATTAACAGACATGACAACATAAATGCTACATACATTTGTCAGCAAATCTGTATTCTTTGTGACTGAATCATTTTTTTTAAATATACAGTTAGTCAGCCAAAATTAATAATGCAGCCCTGGCCAAAGGATTTGCAAATGCATACAATACAAATGTCTTTTACTAATAAGAACTGTCACTGTAAGATGACACTACCATGGGGTAGGGTCTGTACTGTTGGCCCTTCACGGGGTAGGGTTTATACTGTTGTCCCTTCATGGGGTAGGGTCTGTACTATTTCATGGGGAAAGCTGTGTACTGTTGGCTGTTTATGGGGTAGGGTTTGTACTGTTGGTCCTTCATAGGGTAGGGTCTGTATTGTTGGCCCTTTATGGGGTAAGCTCTGTACTGTTGGCCCTTTATGGGGTAGGGTTTGTACTGTTGGCCCTTCGTGGGGTAGGGTCTGTACTGTTGCCCCTTCATGGGGTAGGGTTTGTACTGTTGGCCTTTCATGGGGGTAGCCTCTGTACTATTGACCCTTCATGGGGTAAGCTCTGTACTGTTGGCCCATCATGAAGTAGGGTTTGTACTGTTGGCCCTTCATGGGGGTAGGGTCTGTGCTGCTGGCCCTTCATGGGGTAGGGTCTGTACTGTTGGCCCTTCATGGGGTAGGGTTTGTACTGTTGGCCCTTCATGGGGTAGGGTTTGTGCTGTTGCCCTTAAATGAGTTTATTTCCCAAGAGAGATCTAAGTGTTTTGGACTAGGTAAGGTCATATAACATGCTGCAAAGCATGTCAATCATATTTTAGATGCTTAGATATGCAATGTAGCTCATCAAAGCCTGACTGCTGATGTGTTGTCAGTGATATAAGAGGCTTATGTAAAATCTGTAGGACACAAGTACCTGCTGTTTAATAACATGTTTCTCCAAATGATGAGACCCTTTATACTGCAAGGCAGACCAATACTCACAGTGAAAGTTTAACTTATTCATTACCCTTAAAATAAACTCACTTCCCAGGCCAGTATTACATAAAATACTGCAGATTAAATCAAGCATGGGTGGCTGATAATAAGGCATCCAGTAAACAGAATCTGCCCAGCATTTAGTACATTTAATGCTGCATCTTAATGTAAATAATTATCAGTTCTTATCTCCCGAATCAAAGTGAAAATGCCATTGGGGAGGAGAATAATCGTATATGAATTTTTTTTTTTTTTTTAATTCTCTTTATTGAAACTTTCTTTATACAAACAGATTATACATACAACATAAACAAAATGACAACACTGTATATATTCCTTAGATTGACGGATAATAATTATACTAACTATATACAGTTATACATTGCCCAACAAATGGATTTAACATGAACAGCATGATAGTGGCTAATGATATCAACATAAAAAAAAAAATGCAGTCATTTTAAAATATGATCGAATAGAATTCTCCATACTTCTTTGATTATAGGTTTATAATTAATATTATGGAACAGGTATTTATGAGCTTTGAGGTGTTTAATGGCTATGAATTTTAACAAGACTCATGGGCTGTAAACAGATGCAGGAGTGAAAAAAATGCATTGCAGCTATTTGTTGGTGCCCCAATGCCTTGGACAGAATCCAAACAAAAGCGCAAATACTGAACAATAATATAATAAGTTATAAATAGTACATACTGACTAAAATAGTTGCCTTTGTGCATATAGATAACAGTGATATATAATGTCAGAAAATGTACTCACCTTAAGTCTAGAAGAAGGATTCATTCCCTCAACAAGGGCATATGGCACAAATATTTCCTATATATTTTTTATATGAGAGCTATTTTGCTCACAAACTTCTGAAGGTTCATTACAACTTGTGTACTGGTGACATGCTCTGTTGGTCTTACTCAGGGGATACTGGTGTTCATTTCTGATGCCATTGTGATTCTTTTATTTTCTTATTTGCACACACTATAGTTTTGTTTATATTATGACGAGAATCCTATTGTGTTTACATTGTATCATTTACATAGCAGCACTAGGGTTTTAATTATGTTACATTGTATCATTTACATGACTGCAGTAGTATTTTAATTGTGATTACATTGTATTATTTACATGACTGCAGTAGGGTTTTAATTGTGTTTACACTGTATCATTTTCATGGCTACAGTAAGGTTTTAATTGTGATTGCGTATCATTTACATGGCTGCAGTAGGGTTTTAATTGTGATGCCATTGTATCATTTGCATGACTGCAGTAAGGTTTTATTTGTGATTATATTGTATCATTTACAAGACTACAACAGTGTTTTAACTGTGTTGCACCATGCAGTCTGCTGTGTTCACAGTATTACTTATGTTTATAAGAGGACATTGGCTTCTAAATATGCTTGGCAGCAGACACCACCTATGCGATGTATTAGAACATTTGAGAAACAGTTCCATGTGTTCAAATACTGCCTGTATGAGATCCAGAAGTTAATGTTAAATCATGCTTTCAGGCAATCGCACACCCTCAGGCTGCTTCCCACTTTCAGTTGTGGCAGAGTCTCCCTTTTCTTTTTGAGAACATTAGATACAAGACATCCTTTCCTTCAGAAAGCTTCTATTCTAGCAATCTACAGCTTGCCTATTGTATGGTGACAACAATTATCCTATTATTTCATGTGACTGTTTTGGAGGCATTCTCTCTTAAATACAACATAGTAAACCCTTCACCACCACAAAACCTCCTGCTTCTCTGATCTTGAGATGATGCAGCCTTATCATTTTTTGTCCTTTTCCTCTCATAATGAGAAGTTTGCATAAAGGTCCTGAGTGAGTGGTCCTAAATGACATTTTCATTTTTGACCCAAGCTACCCTCTTCCATATGAATGTATATGTTTCTGGTGCTAATCTGTCAGTTTTGTTGTGTTGCTATCTTTCTAAATTGTACCTAGTTCTATTTTATCCACACTGACACTTAACTGTATACATAATTTCCACAAATTGTACTTCTCTGTGGTACAGTGTTTCTCTTCATGCCTTATCATATTCATCACTGTCACTTAAGTATTGCTAATACAGGTCCTTTTAAGTGGGGTTGACAAAAGGCCATGATTCCAAGGGAGGGGTCATGAGCTTGGGTCTATATCACATTGTCAAATTTTTCTTTCAGTGAATACCTTATCATCGAACTACAGTCCTCAAAATCCCTATTCGGTGAATACCCTATTCAGTAAAGGAGAATTCATTGAAATGTTTTAGTTGGCCATCACCAGGAAAATTAATTTTTTACATTTTTGCAGAGGGGCTACACCCCCACACCCCCTGAAAATTAAATATACCAACTCTAAGATCACGCTACAGTGATATAATGCATAATCACAGCCATTTAGCATGTCAATCATACAATGTTCTTTTCAGGATGGCCATCTAAAACAGTTTGATGAATTCTCCTTTGTTGAGTTCACGGAATAATGATTTTGATGACTGTAGTTTGACGATTAGGTATTCACAGAAAGAAACATTCAACAATATGATATAGACCCCATGGGCTTTTACTTAATCCTCATAAATAAGTATTCATATTGAGGGTAGATAAAGGGAGAAGACTTTTATGCCTGACTTTAGCCAGAAAGCTAGTTCCTGTAAACTGGAAGGTGAACTCCACATAAGCTAGCTGTCTAGACCTGAGCTCAGATGGCGGGAGATCAGTGATAACAGCTTAGAATTCCATTAAGTTAAAATTAAAGAATTGCATGACCTCTACTTTAGAGAGCCATGTGATGACATTTCCATTTTGAAATTACATAGATATTAAGAATGTCTGCTTGACATTCTTTTAGCATTAGTAGAGAAAGAAACATTTTTAGCGTAGGAATGACATAGTGACCCCTTCAATGCTGGAGCTCAAAAAACAGCACTATTCTTGTTATTTAGACTGCATTGTGATACAGAAATATTAAAAGTGATATCTGTTGGAAAAGGATATGGTTACATCATCTGCAATGACTGATAAGTATCTAAACCAATCTGGAGTCAGTGCAGCCTGTGTGCATGAATGTAAGTTGATATCTTTAATTTATAAATACATACATCATATTTAAATGTAAATGTAGGATTTGAGGATTTGTTTCTCTAGCAGTTAGGTCACAAAACCTTCTCCAGAAAAGTGCTGGTTGACGTTAGACAACCAGCTCAGTAGTTCCTTTCTCATAAGGTTAGATAAGATCCAACAGCCCAACAGCCTTGCTTATCAATTGACAGAGAAAGTAATTATTTTATTCTGAACTTGACTAAGAAGTACAAAATCAGCTAGGAAGAACAAATGAGTTGTGATTTAAGATGAGCTCGCAAGTCTTGATAACTTATTCCTTGAATGTAGGAAGAGAACTGATGGTACGAGTAGGGAGACCCTTTCACTGATGATACTGTTTTAATGCATATTTAAACTTTGCTTTGCAGTATATATTGCCTATGTTTTTAATAGGTTCATAGATGTACTAGGCTAGCTGCCCTTACGGTCAATTTTAAGCCAAAACAATTTTTATTTTTGTGCTTGAATTAACCCGCCCCATTTGGATATAGTTTGGCTTTGCCCATCACATTTGTTGATAATTATGTTTTCCCCCTAATGAGAATAACTGGGATCATACCTTAGATAATTTGAAGGGACCCATGCATGGGATAAAGCATTTAAGAGCTGCTTTCTTCTACTAGAAATGCAGGGGGCAGTCTGTCTATATCACATAGTCGAAGTTTTATAACTTCGAACACGTAATGTTCAAACCATTATGTCTGACGTTACAAAACTTTGACTATGGATAAAAAAAACAACGGAAAACAAAATAAACTGTTTTAAGCAGGGGAGCAAGCCCCCCTGCACCCCCCACACCCCCAGCTACTTAAATATACCAACTCCGAGATTGCACCCCATTGAACAAAATGGAAACCTTCACTTAGGAAGATTTCCTATGAAACGCTCGAACTGTTACAAATTCAAACTTATGGTCTCGACCATATGAGGTTCAAACTTGTAAAAGTTCAACTACTTGATAAGAACCCAGAGCAGTCCTGGGGTACATTTTCTGTTTCTCATTCAAAGATCCAAGTTGTGCTCAAATATGGACAGGGATGAACTTTGTTTTATGTAGATGAGGCCTCTGTTCGAGATGTTATCCTCTGCAAGATATACCTGTCCCTCCAAACCATTCTGTTGATGTTGCAGGGGAGATTTAGTGCCATAGACTGAGTATTTCTGATGCCATTAGACTTGCTGATGCCCTGAATGATTAGTTCTATGCTAAGCCTTATATATATATATATATATATATATATATATATATATATATATATATGGTTCTCCTTCAGAAGACTGAAATATCACAATCCTGAAATTCATAAGACTGAAGACCATAATCCTGAAACTTCAAAATCCTGAAAACTCAAAATCCTGGAACTCAAAATACTGAAAACACAGAGCATACATATACTGACTTTAAACAACATAAACCATATTACTTTCCATCAAGTATAAGCAGGAGGCAAGCCCCACTGCACCCCCATGTGGGGGGCTGCAGCCCCTATACCCCCTGCTACTTAAATACATCACCTCCGAGATTGCACTTCACTACAGTAAGTGCAATCTCAGAGTTGATATATTTAACTTGCAGGGGGAGTGGGGGACATGGGAGGTGCAGGGGGACTCCCCCCCCCCCGCTCATACTTGGTGACAACTGCTATGCTTTGTTTAGTACATGTTTCTGTGTGTCCTTGTAATGTCATATTATCATTATTTGTATTCTGTGTGTTTTCAGTATTTTGAGTTTCAGGAGTTTTCAGGATTTTGGTCTTCAGTCTTAAGAACTTCAAGATTGTGATATTTCAGTCTTCTGAAGGGGAACTATACACACACACACACACACACACACACACACACACTCATGGATATTATCTATAGGATCTCAAAAATAGGAGACGGAAGTAGGTAATGAAACTGCAGACCGTATCTTCTCTTTGCTCTCCTAGTCTAACCACTGTTACATGAAGCCGGCAACTTCCAGCAATGACATTCTGAGCATTGATCAACTTGATTGTGGCAAACAGAACAATTACTGTTAGTACTACATTTTCCAGGTGGGAGATGTCTGCAGTGTACAACTCTGAGATTGCTGACATTAAATTTTAAAAACACACAATGTAAGTCTTAAAAATGAACTGGAAAAAATAAACAAAGAGTATAACAACCAAAGAAGGGCTGCAACAGTGAAGCAGTGAAATAAGACATTTTTACTATATACCAAAATCTGTGATATGAAACATGATGATCAGAATGTATTAATGTTAAAATCAGAAGTATTTGAGCACCATTTCCTAGAATAAGGACCTGCACCACTAAATGAAATGTATCAGAAAGCACAGGGAAACATAAATACTTTTATCAAGTATCAGAGATTAAGAGAAAAATATATCAAGACAGCTTACTTGGGATTTTGTTTTCAAATAACAAACATACTTTAAACTAATTGAATGCTAATTATTTTAATCTAGAAACCATAAACAAGCAGATCTTGCTACATAAAATTAGATTCGATAACAGGTATACATGAGTGTAATTTTCTTTGCATTTTGTGTCATGTAGCATAATTGTTCCTCTATTATCTGTGACTGCTTCACCATTTTACTGAACAAGAATTTATAAAATCTCCTGGCAGTTGTATCTGTGAAATGGACGCTAACGTTTATTTCCCAGAATATTCTTGACAGACTTTGATGCTTTGCCAGAGATGGCCTGCATCTGTCACCTCTGGGATTCCAGATACTTGCTAAGGGTCTTGTCATCCCTATAGTGCCTTTTTTTATGCAATGCCCTGAAGACAAATTTATCACCATAACAACTGCAAGCAAACGCAACCTGAGGGTTATGCTACTCAATGCTAGAAGCCTAAATCTCAAAATGCACTCACTCAAGTCACTCCTTAAACTGGAGAACATCGACCTCTGTGCAGTAAGAGAGACCTGGTTCAAGGCTCCGGAGAGCACCCCAGTGCTAACAGGCTGCATTGCATATCACACCTTTAGGCCCCTAAATCTGGACTGCAGCCCTAAAGCAGGTGTGGACTGCAGCCTCAAAGGCAGTGGTGTATCCATCTTCATAAAGGATATGCACACCTCCAGACTGGTTGCCCAACATAATGCATAATGCATTTGAGATACTACAGGTACAACTAACACTGGATAAAACTGCAATACAGGTTGTAGCCTGCTACAGATCCCCCACATTGTCCCAAGACTCCCACTACACATTCCTGAACACTCTGGAAAGCATTAAGGTACCTTTCCATTAAATGGGAAAATTACTCCTGTTCCAACTCTTTTGCCCAACATTTTCTGGAATTTATTAATTCCAATGCCCTGGACCAACTTATTCTCACCCCCACCAGAGGTAGAAACATTCTAGACCTGGTCATTACAAACATGGGGGATCCCTGCTCTCCACCAGTAATCAGCTCCTCCCTGGTGAGATCTGACCACAAGTTAATCACAGTCGATATCTAAATTCCACCCTTATCCCCCATGAAGGAAATCACAGTGAAGAACTTCTCCAAAGCCAATTTTAAGCTTCTAAAGGCAGACGTGTCAAACTTCACGTCATCCATGCAAATGGGGAATGGATGTATGGCTGCTGAATTATACACCAAGGTACTGTATGAGCTTTTACACAAGTGCATGGATCAGGCCATACCAAACATAACCAAGAGCCTGTCCTCCAAAAAAAGGAAGCCAATCTGATGGTTCCCTGCCATTAACAAACTCTACAACAGAAGGAAAAAACTGTTGCAGAAAAGGGTAAATTCCCAAGACTGGAAAAATTCCCTTGTAAGTCTCAGCAAAAAAACTGAAATCCCTCATCAAATCCTCCAAAGCTAGTTACAAAAACAACATTGCTACAGATGCTAAAGATAACCACAAGGCATTCTTTAGATATGTCAAGAATCTGCACAACAATACGCAGACGTGCTCTGAGCTACTGCACAACAGCACCACTTATACTGAACCAAGACATATTGCAAATATCTTGGCCGACAGGTTCAGTGCAAACTTCACCCCCCCTTCACCCTCTAAAGGGCCCATCCCAATACCCGAGGAATGCCAAATCCCTAATATCATGGCTTTACAGTTAGAAGCCGCACTATCCAAATCCAAAAATACAGCTTCCATGCGACCTGATAATATACCTGGCTGTGTTCTATACAAATTACAAGGGGAACTGGCACCACACCTGAGTGCCTTGTTCAACCACAGCCTCATTTCAGACTTCATTCCCACTGAATGGTGCAACACCACCACAGTCATTCCACTCCACAAAAGAAGAGCAACTACTGACCCTGGAAACTGCTGCCCCATGCAGCCTAACGAGCCTGATCTGTAAGGCCATGGAACACATCATCATGAACCTCATAAACAGGGATATAGAGAATCTTCAAACCCTGGACCCCTCACAGTTTCTGTTTGTGAAGGGCAGATCATGTCTGCTCAACCTGATAGACTTGTTTGAATCTGTCATCAGACCGGTCAATGAAGGCAATGTAGTCCATACAGCCTACCTCTATCTAGCCAAGGCTTTCGACACCATCCCCCACTCAGGGATCCTTGACAGTCTCACTAACCTAGGCATTAACCCCTACGTCATAAGATGGGTTGCCAAATGGCTCATGGAAAGAACCCACACAGTGAAAGTAGCAGACTCCAGGTCCGACTTCCTGACAGTTGCAAGTGGAGTCTCACAGGGATCTGTCCTGGGTCCTCTCCTGTTTGGTATCTACTTCCCTGAAGATCCGTCCAACACCAAGGAACTCTGGTTAACCAAATTTGTGGATGACTGCAAACTAGGAACTATTATTGATTCTCAAGCTGATGTAGACAGCCTACAAAAAGGCCTCACAGACACCAGCAACTGGTGCCAGAATCATGGTCTTAAACTCAATGCTAAAAAGTGCATCATCATCCCCTTCAGGAAAAACACGGTGCCCACGAACTACCACATCAATGGTAGCCCTCTCAACTCCCAAGGTGTGACAAAAGATCTGGAGACACAGGTAGATAGCCACCTCTTCTTCAACAACCATGTTACCACAGTAGTTAGAAAGTCCTTCTATGTGGCACACCTCATTACAAAAGGCTTCTCATCCAGGAAGAAAGAAGTCATAATCCCCCTCTACTCATTCCTCATTAGACCCATTATAGAGTACAATGCCCCATTTGGCATGTACCTCACTAGACACCTACAACAACTGGAGAGGCCACAAAAATTCCTCACAAAGAGGATCCTAGGACTCAAATACATGCCCTATACAGACAGACTTAAAAAACTCCAGCTATACTTCATCTCATATCGCCTACTTAGAGGCGATCTCTGTTTGACCTACAAGGCCATGTCTGACCCAGTGTTGCTAGACATGCTTCATCTGAAAAAGTCTCAATCCCTCCACATCACACGTTCCAAAGACCTCAACCTCATCACCACAATAAACAGAACCTGCTGGGGGGAGAAGTTCCTAACCCAGAAACTTCCCATACTCTGGAATAAACTCCCCATTCATGTCAAGCAGAGCACTTCACTAGCCCTATTTAAGAAAAATCTTGATGAGTGGATGGGTAACAGGAAATTAACCCCATGGATCACTTCAACAGCCTTGCTCAATAGGGGTACAAGGAACTAATGTCCGGCCACAGAACGACTGGGAATATTCTTGGGCTAGGCTTCTGTTGGCTCCAGGGCCATTAGCCTAGTACTCACCTATGAACCTTTGAACCTTTGAACAAGAAGTCATATTGCTTAGTTTATTTATTTGTTTATTTATTTAACATTTGTTTACCATAAAAGTCCAAATGGGACAGAGCCCATTTTCAGAGGAGGCCCAGAGAGAAACACTCCAGACACATGTCTTTGGAATGTGGAAGGAAACCAGGGCACCTTGAGGTAATAAGAATACTCAACATATTACTGTAACAGTTTAATAAGAATACTCGGCATATTACTGTAACAGTTTAATAAGAATACTCGACATATTACTTTAACAGTTTAATAAGAATACTCGACATATTACTTTAACAGTTTAATAAGAATACTTGACATATTACTGTAACAGTTTAATAAGAATACTTGACATATTACTGTAACAGTTTAATAAGAATACTCGACATATTACTTTAACAGTTTAATAAGAATACTCGACATATTACTGTAACAGTTTAATAAGAATACTCGACATATTACTTTAACAGTTTAATAAGAATACTCGACATATTACTTTAACAGTTTAATAAGAATACTCGACATATTACTTTAACAGTTTAATAAGAATACTCGACATATTACTTTAACAGTTTAATAAGAATACTCGACATATTACTTTAACAGTTTACTCTCACAGAAGAGACATTGAATGCTGTCAATGAGAAATGTAATAAACTGGGGAGGGGTCTTGTTGGTTGGATATTGTCTTCTTTTTGTCCCTGCCTGCCTTCCACCAAACCTTCTGTTGGTCTATCAGCCCATTTATATATTTATGGGTGTATTTGGGTTAATGGTTAACATCTTCTCCTTATCACCAGCTATGCTTCTCACCCTGGCTTATTGGCCAGCTTTATAAAGGTCCTTTAGGGCAGTTAGTCTAGAATTTGCCTTTGAAAAGACCTAAAGGATTTGCCATTGAGGTAGCCATTATGGGTGGTTTGAAGCTTTTCTGCTCTTTTGTGCCTCACTAACTTCTTGCACTCAACAAGGTGCCTGGGAGGGGCATTCTATGGGCAGTCCATAAAAGGCATTACTTCAGTACTGCAAATGGCACTTTCTCCAAGCTGCCCTGTCTCTCCCACCTGTGGTATGAGTAGTAGTCCCTCCTGTTTCCAGCAGGGACATTGCACTGCCCTGTGTGCCTCAGAGTGGGTGCAATCTCCTTCCATCCCCAGGAGAGGTGAGCGGACTTTTACCATTTCCCTTTTCGGCTTGCCCTCTCCATTGCCAGGACAGTAAATCAAACCCTGGTCACATGGCCCTCCATCCCTCTGTACCACAGAGCCAAATGCATACTAAAATCCCAGTCCAGGTTAGGCAGAGTCCTTCATTGACTCTCTTCAATAGGAATCTTGATGAGTGGATGGTAGATCGTAGGTTTACCCCGGGTATCACTTCTGTGTCACTGTTAGACAGAGGCACAGTATACTAACCTCGAAAAAGGGAATAGCAAAATAAATTTAAAATGGGTGGCGAAAGCCAAACACACTCTGGCTAGGCTTATAAATGCCCTAGGGCAGATAGCCTAGTATAAACCTATGAACCTATGAACCTATAATTTATTTTCCTATGAAAGTATATTCTGGATGTAACAATAGAAAAGCAAGAGATGGCAGATTAAAAGTCTTGAAACAATTATTCATTCCATGAGTAGTGTGCGCATACAACCTGTGTGTGTGTGTGTGTGTGTGTGTGTGTGTGTGTGTGTGTGTGTGTGTGTGTGTGTGTGTGTGTGTGTGTGTGTGTGTGTGTGTGTACACACACTTGTGTATGGAACACAGAAAAGTGGACATATTTGCACATATATGTAGTTTTTGTAGGTCATTATATGTGTGTTTGTGTGTGTGTGTGTGTGTGAATTTGTATATGCAAGTTTATTTATATGCACTGTATATGTAATGCAGGGCTGCTACCTTTTCAAATACTGACTTGGAAATGTCTTACTAAAACATACCACTATACAGTTCAAGCCATACCTACACCCACTGCAGAAAGGATTATTGTCCACTTTATTGACAATAAAATGACTTGGTGTAAAGTTGTTTTTCTGTTACTTTGCCGAGAGAATCATAGTTAAATACAGTATTTGGAGGAACGATAAAAATACAGTTATACCTGAAACAGCATAACATTTGCCAGGTTTCAGTTTCCCACCACTGGACAGAACTGCCCCAGTCAAAACTGTCCTGTGAAAAGAGCACAGGGTAGTAACTCAAAAAGATAAACTGTACTATTGTTGGTGTCTAGGTGTTAGGCAATCCCCAAGAGCAGGGCAAAACAAAATGTTAACACCAATTTCTATAAAAGTTTCATATAAAATGAAATGTATTCTGTTTAATTACCAGAATGGTTGTCATGAGTGACATTTTTTAAGATGGTTAAGTAGCTTTACAACATCCTAGAGACACTTTTTCTCATTAATACCATGTGGGGGCATTGGCCTGGTGTCTACCTTTCAGTTGAGATGTTTAGGAACAGCATGTGGGATGAATAATTGGAACACCACTTCAATTAGGCCAAGAAATCATTAATAGTTGTTTGCAGTAATTATTTTTTTCTACAGAAGCATACATCTCCTTTGGTCTGTCATTTTGCCTCTCTTTGCTAGGAGAAGATGTACTGTTGTAGATATATAATGGTGCAAAATAAGTTACATTTTAAATTCTCTATATATTCCTTATTGAAATATTTGAATGTTCTTTGGTTAAGGAATAAAATCTGTACCAAGTTTTAACTTTACAGGTTTAGAAATCACATTGTGGAGATTAAGGCTAGCAACGCTAAGACAATCAAGAGTATTTATGGCTATAAATTTGATATTTTTACTTGTGTTTGCAGTGTACTGAAAGCAACTTCATCTGAAGACATTTTAAAGAACTTGATACCAGGGCTGGATTTTATTTTATGACTCTAGACAACTATTTTTTTTTCAGTGCAAATGATTTCACTCAGCCCAGTCTGTCCTATATCTCTGACCTCATTTGTGTTAGTTTGGATTTAACAGTGATTATGACATCATTTCAAACACATTACTAAGGTACTATAATAAATAATCAGCAACAATGAGTCCCAGTAAGCTCTCAGATAGTTACTTAAACTAGCAAAATAATAATAATAATAATAATAATAATATAATAATAATGAAACATACAAGAAGCAAAACAAGATATCACACTGAAGGAAGGACAATTAAGGTAAGGCGTGGTTCATTCACATTCTCCGCAGGGGCTGATACCCAGGGCATGATATTAGAAGTATTGACTTGTCATATTACAAATGCTTCTCTGAAAGGAGACAGGAGACACTACCTCTGTTTATATGACATCACAAGGATTCAGAGGTGTCATCTTTGTCCACTAATCACAATTTAGAATAAACACCACTATGACATTGTTTGAGAGGTCACTGCAAGTGGAACACAGGAAGGCCATGACCAGCTTGAGTATGGGTGGACATTCTCCACTGGCTGTTATTATTAAGAAATCATGCAGCAGGATTTCTCTAGGAGTCACCAATGAGAGAGAAAAGATGGGGGTGGCCATTCAAATCACATAAAGGAAAATGATAATGACTCCAGGAATGTTGTTATCTTTCAAAAAATAAAAGCGAATAATGCAACTGGTGTTTATAAACTAATGTTCTTTGCACGGAAACTAAATCGTGTATGTTGCCTGCAGATAATCATTGGCTGTAAGGACAAGATATAATTTCTGTGAATTATAATTAGTGTCTAAGTACCTACTTGTAAGAATTACTTAGTGTACCATGACTCAGGGAAAAATGCTAAATGATGATTTTTTTTTTTGGTATTACTTGATTGAGTAAGGCATTAAGAGACCGGTCTTTGAAAAAAGCTTCTATTTGATTCCAAGTCCACTATTTCAGTGGCGTTTTCACCTTTTCACAGAAGAAACTGTCCCATGGTTTGGAAAGGTTCAAACTCATTCTTGTTGTCAGTTAATAAGTAGGACAGAATTAAGAAAAGTACCTGTAACAACCACTCTTAGGAATATTAAAGTGATTTAGCACTTTTGATATTAAACTTTTTTTTTTCTTTTTACACCTCAGGCTGACTCAGTGATTAAATTTCAAATGTTTTCATTAACCACAATACTAACTGATATGGCCCCTTCAAAACGTCACAAATTAATATTATAAATCATTTTTTTTAAATTTTCAAAAGCAGGAGAAGGATTACTCAAACAGCATAAACACAAGTGTGTGAGAGATGTAAATATATAATATCCTTGGAGACAAAAATTTCACACAGAGTAAACTCAGCTACCACAATTGTTAGCAGTACACCACACATCACACCTCTCCTAGGCCATCATGATTCACATAATCCATCATATGCTGAGGTTCTAAAGATTAACTTGTCTAAACATTAAAGACCTCCAAAACACAACACAGGCATAAAGCATACTCAGCAAGATAAGCCTACCTCCTCACATAGTCACAGATAATGAGCCCATAAGGCAGGCTTTGACCCAACTAAACATTTTTGTCATAGGTGACTCCATTGTAAGACATACAGACATGGCCTCTTACCTGACTGAGCTAGGAAAGAGCAACGGTTAGGTGCTTGTCTGTTGCCAGGATCCATTAGATCACACATGCAATAAAGTCCTTGAGCAATAAGTACCAGTACAACTCAGTCATAATTCATGCAGGTGTCAATGACCTGAGGTGCACCTCCCTGAATTAAATGAAGATAGACATAATGGAGCTCTTTACCAGTATGGCTCAGTCATAATTCATGCATGTGTCAATGACCTGAGATGCACCTCCCTGGATTAAATGAAGAGAGACATAATGGAGCTCTTTACCAGTAAGAATCAGTCATAATTCAAGCAGGTGTCAATAACCTGAGGTGTACCTCCCTAGATTAAATGAAGCTAGACATAATGGAGCTCTCAGACTATGTGTCCAAGGCAGTGAGCACAGCACTGAGCAGTTGTTTATCTTCTATAAGGATTATGCTGCAATATGAGCAAAAATTAATTTACTTCAGTAATTGGCTTAGTTGTTGGCGTCATTGAAAGTGGGTCTAATATTTGTCAGCCTGGGAGGATATGATCAACAGTTCACACTGCTTCACCGGGGGGGGGGGGCTGCATCTGTACCCTCTAGAGGTTTGATTATTGGGAAAGACATTGTCCACCCCCTTTTTTGGACAATGCCAACCTGATAAACCTATCAATATAACAAAACAAGCAAAGGAAAATATGAAGGTTTTACTGATCAATGCTAGGAGAAGAAACAAGAAACTCTACTCCCTACAAGCTCATTTCATCTGGGAGGACAATGATGTCTCTGCAGTGACTAAGACATGGTTTAAAATAGAGGCAAGCACTCTAGCTGTGCAGGACTATCATGCCTTCCACATGCTTAGACCAGTTACTGCACAGGAGGGGAAAAAGTAAGAAGCTGTCTCAGTCTACATCCAGAACAGACTCACATCAATGATGCTAAAGGAGCATGATGTGTTAGAGCTTTTCCATGTCCATGTAAACATCAGAAAGGTCCCATGTCATAGATTACCTATTTATAGAACTCCCTCTGATGTGTTAGAGCTTTTCCATGTCCAAATAACCATCAGAAAGGTCTCATGTCATATATTACCTATTTACAGAACTCCTTCTGATGTGTTAGAGCTTTTCCATGTCCAAATAACCATCAGAAAGGTCCCATGTCATATATTACCTATTTACAGAACTCCTTCTGATGTGTTAGAACTTTTCCATGTCCAAATAACCATCAGAAAGGTCCCATGTCATATATTACCTATTACAGAACTCCTTCTGATGTGTCAGAGCTTTTCCATGTCCAAGTAAACATCAGAAAGGTCCCATGTCATATATTACCTATTTATAGAACTCCCTCTGATGTGTTAGAGCTTTTCCATGTCCAAGTAACTATCAGAAAGGTCCCATGTCATATATTACCTAGCTATAGAACTCCCTCTGATGTGTTAGAGCTTTTCCATGTCCAAATAGCCATCAGAAAGGTCCCATGTCATATATTACCTAGATATAGAACTCCCTCTGATGTGTTAGAGCTTTTCCATGTCCAAGTAACTATCAGAAAGGTCCCATACCATACATTATTTAGCTATAAAACTCCTTCTGATGTATTAGAGCTTTTCCATGTCCAAGTAACCATCAGAAAGGTCCCGTGTCATATATTACCTATCTATAAACCTCCCTCTGATGTATTAGAGCTTTTCCATGTCCAAATAACCATCAGAAAGGTCCCATGTCATATATTAC
Source organism: Protopterus annectens (assembly GCF_019279795.1). Lineage (NCBI taxonomy): Eukaryota > Metazoa > Chordata > Ceratodontiformes > Protopteridae > Protopterus > Protopterus annectens. Next base: position 1,877,590,907 of record NC_056731.1, on the reverse strand, counting down.
CTATTTATAGAACTCCCTCTGATGTGTTAGAGCTTTTCCATGTCCAAGTAAACATTGGAAAGGTCCCATGTCATAGATTACCTAGCTATAGAACTCCTCCTGATGTGTTAGAGCTTTTCCATGTCCAAGTAACCATCAGAAAGGTCCCATGTCATATATTACCTATTTATAGAACTCCCTCTGATGTGTTAGAGCTTTTCCATGTCCAAGTAAACATCAGAAAGGTCCCATGTCATAGATTACCTAGCTATAGAACTCCCCCTGATGTGTTAGAGCTTTTCCATGGCCAAGTAAACATCAGAAAGGTCCGATGTCATATATTACCTATTTATAGAACTCCCTCTGATGTGTTAGAGCTTTTCCATGTCCAAATAACCATCAGAAAGGTCCCATGTCATATATTACCTAGCTATAGAACTCCTTCTGATGTACTAGAGTTTTTCCATGTCCAAGTAACCATCAGAAAGGTCCCATGTCATATATTACCTATTTATAGAACTCTCTCTGATGTGTTGGAGCTTTTCCATGTCCAAATAACCATCAGAAAGGTCCCATGTCATATATTACCTATTTATAGAACTCCCCCTGATGTATTAGAGCTTTTCCATGTCCAAGTAACCATCAGAAAGGTCCCATGTCATATATTACCTATTTATAGAACTCCCTCTGATGTGTTAGAGCTTTTCCATGTCCAAGTGACCATCAGAAAGGTCCCATGTGATATATTACCTAGCTATATAACTTCCTCTGCTGTACTAGAGCTTTTCCATGTCCAAGTAACTATCAGAAAGGTCCCATACCATATATTATTTAGCTATAAAACTCCTTCTGATGTATTACAGCTTTTCCATGTCCAAGTAACCATCAGAAAGGTCCCATGTCATATATTACCTATCTATAAACCTCCCTCTGATGTATTAGAGCTTTTCCATGTCCAAATAACCATCAGAAAGATTCCCATGTCATATATTACCTATCTATAGAACTCCCTCTGATGTGTTAAAGCTTTTCCATGTCTGAATAACCATCAGAAAGGTCCCATGTCATATATTACCTATTTATAGAACTTCCCCTGATGTGTAGAGCTTTTCCATGTCCAACTAACCATCAGAAAGGTCCCATGTCATATATTACCTATTTATAGAACTCCCTGTGATATGTTAGAGCTTTTCCATGTCCAAATAACCATCAGGAAGGTCCCATGTCATATATTACCTAGCTATAGAACTCTGTCCGATTTATTAGAGCTTTTCCATGTCCAAATAACCATCAGAAAGGTCCCATGTCATATATTACCTACCCATCTATAGAACTCCTTCTGATGTGTTAGAGCTTTTCCATGTCCAAGTAACCATCAGAAAGGTCCCATGTCATATATTACCTATCTATAGAACTCCCTCTGATCTATTAGAGCTTTTCCATGTCTGAATAACCATCAGAAAGGTCCCATGTCATATATTACCTATGTATAGAACTCCCCCTGATGTGTAGAGCTTTTCCATGTCCAACTAACCATCAGAAAGGTCCCATGTCATATATTACCTATTTATAGAACTCCCTGTGATGTGTTAGAGCTTTTCCATGTCCAAATAACCATCAGAAAGGTCCCATGTCATATATTACCTAGCTATAGAACTCTGTCCGATGTATTAGAGCTTTTCCATGTCCAAATAACCATCAGAAAGGTCCCATGTCATATATTACCTAGCTATAGAACTTCCTCTGATGTGTTAGAGCTTTTCCATGTCCAGATAACCATCAGAAAGGTCCCATGTCATATATGACCTACCTATCTATAGAACTCCCTCTGATGTATTAGAGCTTTTCCATGTCCGAATAACCATCAGAATGGTCCCATGTCATATATTACCTATTTATAGAACTCCCTGTGATGTGTTAGAGCTTTTCCATGTCCAAACAACCATCAGAAAGGTCCCATGTCATATATTACCTAGCTATAGAACTCTGTCTATGTATTAGAACTTTTCCATGTCCAAATAACCATCAGAAAGGTCCCATGTCATATATTACCTATCTATAGAACTCCCTCTATAAAACAAGAAAGCCACAATGCCTATCTACAGAAACTAGAATAACTCAGTATTAAACCAATGCGTTTTTCCTAGGTGATCTAAACTATCCAGCTGTAGACTGGGCAACCTCCACCACCACTAGTGTGCAATCACAGAGATTCCTGGACTTTGTCGCTACAAATGCCCTTGAACAATTAGTCAGAGTATCCATTCTGGGGAATAACATCTTGGATCTTGTCCTTCTTGATATGGGAACATCTTGTATCATCTCTAGCATGTCTTCATCAATTGTTAGGTCTGACCATAAATCAGTCTCCTTCAAAATAAAATTGAAACCAGAGATCCCTTCATGCAACAACCTGAATACCTGCAGAGATACCTTACTCAAAGGATACAAGGCCTTAACAACATTTCATATGTGGGCCGACTCAAAGCCTTGTCGCTACACTTTTTACTTTTAGAAATTTCTTTAAGACAAGCTGCCTAATCCTAAGTAATACACTGGCAAGCTTCAAATCCCCACTAAACCCAGTTAACCCCACTGAATACACAGAAACATACACCACCGTACTATGTCAGCATGTAAACAGCTGCAGAGATGCAGCTTTACCCCATGGAAACAAGTGCAGGGCAAACCCCAGGAACAAACCCACATGGCAGAACCATAATATCAACAAGCTTGATAATAAAAGGAAAAGAATTTTGACCAAAAGTAAGAAAAGTAATTCCAAGAATATTAGAGCCCTTTCACTGAAACAAACAAACAAACAACTCAGGAGCTTAATAAAATCCACCAAAGCCAATTTGAGGCTAAAATAGCTACCCAAGCCAGAGAAAATCACAAGGTATTTTTTTTAGTTATGCTCGTAATCTCAAAAGGGCAACTCAGCAATGCACTGAAATGATTGTGAACAATATTACCTATACTGCGGCTGAAGATAAATTTAGCTATAACTTTAACCCTCTCTCCCCTCCATTTGTCCTTCAAAATGTACCTAAAACTGGCTCACCTCCAGCTACCATATAAGACCAAGTCCTAAACGTGTTACTGCATTGATGGCTCCTGATAATATCTCTGAATGCATCTTAAATAGTATGAAGCATGATTTAGTCAGACCCCTAATAACACTGTCCAGTCCTAGCTTCCATCCAGGTTTTGAGCTAAGCCAATGTAGACCAGCTATAGTCTTTTCCCTGCATATGGGGTGACCTTCCATAGACTCAAGAAATTACAAATCAATAAGTAATAAATAATGACAACATGTGTTTCACTTTTGTTAGATTATTAGTGTTTTTCTATATGATTAGACTATGTCACATTTTTCAACATCAAACCCCCTGCTAATTATATTTACCAACTCAAGGTCACACAACAGTGGGAAAAGGACATCAACCATTCCTTGGTATAACTTTAATTTTGTCAGTGTTTTGTGTTTATGTATTTTAAGTTTAGATATTTCTATTTTTAAATTATTTTCTATCAACCTTTTTACTGTCAATCTTATGCTGTTTAGATAAATTCAGGTACAGCTATGGACACACACACACACACACACACACACACACACACACATGTGCGTGTGTGTGTGTGTGTGTGTGTGTGTGTGTGTGTGTGTGTATGTATATATATATATATATATATATATATATATATATATATATATATATATATATATAAAAAGGTAGATATAGATATATAGAGATCTATATTATCTATATATATATATTTAGCTATAGGTATCGATTTAGCCATAGATGCAGATATAGCTCTCAACTGTCCAGATTTTCAAAGAATTCCCAGATTTTTGCTTCATATTTTTGGTCTGTTTATGGCTGGCTGTCAAATCATTGAGGACTGAAGTCACTAAATAATGAAACACATTTGAGTTTCAGACTTTATATCCTTCAAAAATGCATGCTAACACAAAACCTATTATTCTAGCAATGTTCTAAGTTTATAAGTAATACTTAAAATCTGTCCCAATTTGTGAGCCTTTGTACCCTCCATCATTTTAGGCTCTGTCAAGGTTTCTTGTGTTAAGAGGTGGAGAGCTATGATATTTTATATATATATATATATATATATAGATAGATATACATATAGATATACATATATAGATACTATAGATATAGATATAGATATATATGGTGTGGGTTAAATAAAGCCTGCACGGTCCACTAAGACATGATTGTGCACCATTTTGTATTCAGTAAGCAGCTCTACATGGTGTGTAGAACTGAGCAAACATGTTAAACATTGTGGCAAACTTATATGCTAATTACTGCATAAGCAGCTGAATTGTATGCTAATTAAAGGAAAACTCCATCCTCTTCTACAATTTAACTCAGTCCATAGGTTTCTTTTCTCCTGGTTTCAGTATTGTGTAGGTACAAGAAACCTGCTTGTACTTTTTAAAACTTTTATTTCCTTGCATTGCAGTCAAAGGAAGGGAAAGCCCACCTACTTTTTAAGCTTAACTTCTCACATACTTTGCATAGGAACTTGTCTCTTCCTGCATGTCATATCACAGACACAGTTAATCTGTAGTTTACCCTGTCAGGTATTGCTGTCAGTCTTAGATAGGCCATTAACCTTGCTAATGTCAGGAACACACCAGCTGATATACAAAAGACAGAATGTTGTGGAACTGTTTTCCACTGTTTTTATTGCAGAGAGGAAGAGAACTTAACACTCCCCTTTCATAGCAAAACAAAGCAAGTAGGTCAGTCAGGGGTTTAAATGCAGTTGTCACTTCTGACAAATTTATATAAGCAGCAATACAGTATTCAAATGCTACGTTTTAAATTTTAGCTGTTTATAAATGTTTATATGTTAAGATAACTTAAATGTAGTATGAAAGATTTCTGTGACATTTAGAGAAAAAAACAGAAAACGTATCAACACATTTACCATATTCAAGTCCCCCCACACATACATACAGGACAGAACTGCTGAGAGACAAATGGCAACCCTATAATTTAGTGCACTGATAATGTTCATAAAAAGGTCTTTTATGTTTTTTTTGTAACATCCTTCCAGAGGGACATGCATATCTGGTACATGCAGGTCCATGGTAAGAGATTCCCATTGACTTTGAGTCCATCCTTACAGTGGTAGAGTGCGTGAACATTTTGTAGTCCACAAAAAAAATGTGACCATTGATGACAGCCATAATATACAGCTGTATTTACTTTTAACGTACATTTACTATGTGCACTTGCATTAAAAACATTAAGAAAAAGAAATCAGAAATATTTAACTCACACACACACACACACACACACACACACACACACACACACACACACACACACACACAGACACACACATACAGACACACACATACATGTACACTAACAGTCAGACGTGCATTTAAACACAGTACTGCATCCCACATGTAGTATTCTACATGCTACATACATTTTTATGCACACACACATCTATTTATCTATCTATCTATCTATCTATCTATCTATCTATCTATCTATCTATCTATCCATCTATATCTATCTGTGTATGCGTAGACACACATATACAGTTACACAAAATTTCCATTTTGATTTGTTTTTCTTTAAAAAACATGAAGTGCATGCACAAGCATATACTCTAGTTCTCCATTTCAAACAAACACACACACACTCATATGTTTTTGTATACATACACACACACACACACACACACACACACACACACACACACACACACACACACACACACACACACACACACACACACTTATATATAAATACATACACACATACCCTATATATACATATACATATACATGTGTGTGTGCAATATGGGTGCATACAAGTCATTTATGCTAAACTAATAGCAGACTTAAGCATTATTAATGTACACATTCTAGTATATGTTACTTAATGTTTTACTTATTCACCGTCACACATTGACAAAGTCTGCATGTGCAACACATAGCCATTGTCTTTATGTCAGTATTTTTCTTTGTATTACTAAGTGCATTTATTACTTGTTATTATCTTTGCCAATGTAGCCCAAGTTGTGACTGAAAAGGGTCCTGGGACCATTTCACTTTCCTGGTTACCAAAGTATAAATAAACAGGAAATAGAAAGAAGGGGTGAACAAGACAGAAATAATTAAGGAACTAGTAAAGCACATTTTAATTCTGCATCATTCATGACAGAAAAAACTTCCCATTGAAGGCACTGAGAAGTAGCAGATTGACTTAGTTTTGAGTCCTACTACTTATCACCTGTAAATGTACAGCAAAGATCATTTACTGCAGCAATAGTTTTCACACCTCAGAATGAGAGTGTAGGGGAAAGTATATCAATTCTTTTAGAATTACAAAATAATCCCTTTACAAAAGTCTGCTATCTACCTACTTTCTTTTGCTGGAAATAGCTAACAGCTATTTATAGCATAGAACAAATTCTGACAGACTCATACATGAGGCTCAGTCAGGGAAACATAGATGTAGCTCTGTTATAGAAGGTGTGTTTAGATGACAGTGCTTCACAGTCCAGCCATTCTTAATGGCATGACAAAACACCACTTCCTTATGTCTAGCATGACTCATATAAAGAGGACTTGAAATCTATTCTGGGAAGAAGGAATGAAAGCAAGAAAACAAGATCATGTTACCAAGGCAGGCCCCATCATCTGCCATTTTGAAGGAAACACATTAAGAATTTTAAAAAAAGTACTTGAAATGATTTTGAGGCAATAAAATTGCTCAGAAAACTAAGATACAGTGAAAAAATACATGTTTTTTTTAGCTCTAAGGTTGAGTTTTCCTTTAACCAATTGAAGATGGAGGAACTATTCAACAAGCTATAAAGCAATCATTTAGACTCAGTGTATGTTTTAACTGCAAATTCCAAAACCTATTGGAATATAGCCACAGAAACTTCTGTACACAGAAATAATGTTAGGGGCTGCAGTTGATCTACACTGCTGCTGCTGCAAATAGACCCCAGCCAAGAAGGAGAAGAGTGTTTAGACCCCATTTAACTTTCCAAGGTCTGCATGATTTGGAAATTGTAGAGAGCTACAGGGTGGACAGAGACACACTACAGGAACTCTACAACCTCTGTCCTCCACAACTGAGAACTAGGGCAAATCGAGGGTAACTGATACTGGTAAAGACTAAGGTATGTGTAGCACTTAGAATATCAGGGTGTCACAGGCATCAGCATCCAGGATCTTACATCAGTTCCTGAATGCTATGCTACAACATGCCAGTGAATATATAGAGATTCCCCATACATGTAGAGTGGCAACTATGCAGGATTTCTATTCTGTAGCACACTTCCCTGAAGTCCTAGGTGCACATTGAAATCAAGGTACCAACTGAGGAACAGAGAAGGGTATACACAAACAGAAATGGCTTCCACACCATTAACTGCCAGGTCATGTGTAATGCTAAGGGAATCATCCTGAATGTGTGATGTGTGTGCTAGCAACCCTGGCAGTTACCATGACTCACATATATGGCAGAACCCCCAACTCTATCACAGGTTTTCCAGGGTTGATATCTCACAGGGTCATTTATTGGTGGATGCAGGGATGCAATGGAGCTGTGACTGATGACACTCATCAGAAATCCACACACACCCACCTTAGAACACTATAATGAGACACATGCTCAAACAAGAAATATAGAGAGTGTGTTTGGGCTGCTGAAGTCACAGTTCCGATGCCTAGATACACCGAGGGAGCCCTGCAGTACAATCCCTGTACTTATCACTGTCTGTGCCATTCTTCACAGTATTATTTTGAGAAAACAGCTGCAGCCGGAACACCAAGGGGAAGGGGCACACATCCCACCACCACTGGCAAGGTCACCATAGCCACATGCAGGTGAGTCGTAAGAGGGGGAACCACCAACTGTTCTACCTGTGTGTGTAAACAGACTTAGATGTGCACAATATGTCCTTGCTGTGGCCAAGAGGCAATGGATAGCACATGTGCTAACCACCTAAGGGGGTAAAGCCTGCATCAGGCAATGCTCACAACCATTACTTACCCATGTAATGGCTGTGTACTGCTAGCATCGCCCAGATGTACTCCCGAAGTAAAACACTTGTAACTGCTGGATATCAAGATAAGTATTGAACATAAAATATGACAATAAATGCCTAAAAACACAAATGAATGGCAGATCCTTGCATACTGTTACCTGCTGATGTAACTAAGTATAAGGTGTGTAATATAAGGTTGTTGTGTTTATAACATATCACACTCAAAACAATGTGTAGTCCAAAACAGGGAATACGAATGGAGTACTGTATTGATCACCACGGGAATACCAGGAAGACTACACAATTGCAAGAGCAAAACTCTTAAAACCCAACTGGTGATGTGGAGATACACAAATAGAACTCGGCTCTCCACCCCCAAAACAACAGGAAGATGACAGATCATACAATCTAAGGAATAATGCATAATGCACTTGTTATAAATGCTTTCCACACAATTGTCACAAAACGTGTACACATTTACAACACAAAAGTCAACTGTATACAGTTGCTAGTCACCTTTCACTGTGCCCATCACTTTCTTGGCAGTATCTATGGGCCATCTTAGAAGCATAATACCCCTGTGTCATTGACAATATAAGTACTTTATATTTCTATGGAATAAGATAGAAGACTTTAAGGTAACCAGTTTTGACAATAACCGTTGCAATGATAGTTAAAAAGTCTGCCTGTCTGTGAAAGTCAATGCATGACAAAAATGCCTATGCCAAATGTGAACTATTAAGAATTGCATACGGATAACAGTTTTATCTCTTATTGCATAGATATAAAATATTTCTGTGTAACATGTTAACAAACCTAGCAAGTACTTTAAAATACAAGTATATGTTAGCAACATCAGAAACTTTCTGTACAGATAAATCAAAATGAATATCAGTACTCTGTGTTCTACAAATGCACTAGTCCCCTCACCTTCAATTTCCCTAGCTACATGGTTACCTTCTTATGGTATAGATTTAGATATCTGAGCATGTTGAAGATGCAAATGAGGTGTGAGCTCATTAGAATTCCTGAATCCCAAAGGCTCTGTGTAGCAAATGTAAACATAGTGTAGGCACTACCTCGGTGTTTGTGGCTAATGAATTGCAAATATGAATGATTAGTGAGGGGGGGGAGAGGGACTACACACCAACAATTCAGACCCCCTACCCACAATGAGTGTGTTAGCCAAGATACACTTACACAGTGTAGAATTAATTGTAGTAAGCTTTAAAATGGAAGTGGACAGCACACATTTCTCAGTTTCTGTGCATTAATAGCCAAAATCTCCTTCCTTTAATAAAAACTGTATTTTACTCTCATGTAATATTGTCATACATTTTAAGGACAATGATAGAAAATGCCCTATACACTACATGTGTGAGACTACAGCACATATAAAAGAAGAATGAACATAATATAAAGAGAAAACACAGCTGCACTGGTGCAAGCAATACTCATAAATGGCCATGTGATCATTCATTGCTCTAAATATGTAAGCAACACATGCAAATAACTGAGAAGTGTACAAGTGGTGTTTGTCTTTATAATAATGTGGTGGAAATGGGACTTGCTTTTGTATACAATGATTTTCATTCCTGCTACAAAGCTGTTTCTGTTGCAAATAGAGATAAAACCCCCTTACTGTGTGTTTTAGGCTCAATAGTCTGACAGTTCAACCCCAGAGTTGTGTAAAAATCTGTAATATGTGTTAAAATGTATTTTGTAATATTTTCCTTTTTTTTGCTATTTTTTATAATATTAATATTTGCACTGTTCACAGCTTAGTGCAAATATGGTGAAACGGATAAATCCAATAAATCTGATGTGAAGTTACTTGTATAATAAAGACTACATAAATTACAGCTGTGAATCAACTCTGCATGTAGCACATTTGGTAAACATGCTGAGTGAGCACACATACATAGTAATGAATTTGAAAATATACAACTGCTGCCTAGTTGTTCCTGTGGCAGCAGGTGTAATTTAAGAGCTACAATATAGGTGAGCCTGTGTTCTAATAGAGCAAAGACCAAAATTTTATTATTGCTGTTCCAGTTTACTTTATATAAAAATTAACATTAGAAAAATAATTACTCATAGAAATAACTATCTTTAGCAGGTGCATTTAGCATAAACAGGATATCAGATATAATATTAAGTGTGTAATTTTGGGTATCAGTAGGGGCGGCTATGGTGGTGCAGTGGTTAGCGTTTCCACCTCACAGCAAGAGGTTCTCCGGTTCGATCCTCGGCTGGGGTGCCTTCTGTGCGGAGTCTGCATGTCCTCCCTGTGGTTGCGTGGGTTTCCTCCAGGTGCTCCTGTTCCCTCTCACATCCCAAAGACATGTTGAAGGTGGATTGGGCACTCCAAATTGGCCCTAGGTGTGAGTGCATGCATGTGTGTGCCTTTTGTGGAAGGTTGGGCACTGGGCTGGCAACTCAACACCGTAAAAAACTCCACTGCCAATCATGAGTGGAAAGGCGATCCACTGTGGCGACCCCTAACCGGGAAAAAAGCCGAAAGAAGAAGAAGAAGAATTATGGGTATCAGTAGAATTATAGTTGTACAATTAAACACTTATTTTCAGAACTTTCACATCAAACACATACATGGTTAAACACTTAACCCTTTAATATATATGTTTGACTAATGAGCAGGTCAGACCAATAAGGTCTCAGGTGCAATGAGCACTCTGCACAGTCCTTTGTAATACTGTATAATACTGTGGTGGAAATGGGGCTGTTCACTTCCATTTTAACTTGTAGTCTAACTTTACCTGTGGCAAATGGTATAAGTTAATGCTCACAACAGAGGTGGGTCAGGGTTTTAATCTAGCACACTGACAATTTTATTAATACTTGCCCACTAAATTTAAAAAAATAAAGAAGAATGTAAACATGATTATAAATAAAAATAACAGTGTATAGCACTGGAGCTCATATGAATTATATGTGTGACTGAGGGTATGTTTCTCTAATTATAATTGTCTTTTATGGCTTTGGATGGACTTCATACCTCTGTGATAGTCACACACACACATGACTGTTTAACCTAGGACCTTGTCAGGTCATACAGATATCCGGTTAACCCCTCACTCTGTCATGTGTATTTATATATAATTAATGAGCATGACTGACAAGCACTTCTTCTATGGCAAGGATGAAAAAACACCTATGTGGATGAATATGTTTTACCTTTTTTACATAGGTTTGAATCCCACATTGTACAAATTACTTTTATCAGTGTATAAAGACACCAAAACATGTGTCAGGTCATATAATTTACAGTCCCAATACACATTTGCAAAATTAAATCAGCTAACAGGTGCAGCAACATCCAAACCAAAAACTAATGCCAACTGTCACATTACCTTGCCTAGTTCATAAACAGCCTTCTTCTGTATTTGGTACTGTTGTTCTTCTCTTAACACTGCACAAACACAGTTGGCATAGTTGTTTGAGTTTGCACATTATCTGTAAAACATAATATCTTGAATCTGCAGGAAAACACTCTAAATGTTGCTGTTGGACCTTTATGGACATCGTAGGAGCTAGAAGGGAAGCTGCCCAATTTAGGGCTCAAAGATGGGGTGTGGAGGAGTCCAGAATTTTCATTGCACTTATCATGAAGCACCACAGCTGTAGGCTACTGCAGGGGGACTATACCAGGTCTCAGTATGAATCTGAGGCTTGGAATAGCCTGACCAAAGCTGTCACCAGAGTGACTGGCATTCCACACACTGGACAGCAATGCGGGCACCACTATAATGACCTGAAAAAGGGCAAGCAGGAACAACTCAACCACTGGCTAGATGAGTTTAGGACTGCTGACATCCCACAGTTGTGCAAGTATACAGATAATAATACAAATTAGATAGAAAGCTGGATGTGACCAAAACTGGTATGCATGACGCTCTTCTCTTTTTCTCCCCTTTTTCTCTTACTGCCACCCAGGAGATCCCAGTGAACAGAGATGCCCATGCTGAGCATTTGGAAAGACTAAGAGAAGCAAGGGGTGTGTATGCAGCACAAAAAAACAACATTTCTTTATTTCTTTATTTATTTATTTATTTGCATTTATTTACCGGGATGGACCACTGGGCCATAAGAGACCCTTTTCATTGGAGGCCCAGTGAGAAAAGCTCCACATTAAGACAGTACATACAGCTATACAGTACATATAACTAACAGTATACAGAATATGTAATTGAACAGCATACAGAGAATGTATGATATACTTCATACAATAGATTCAGTACATGTACAGAAATTCAGTTACAAAGAAACAATAAGGGTAAACATACTTGGCTAAAAGATGTACTTCATGCAATATATTTAATACATTTATATAAACTGAATTCCAAAGAAACAATAAGGTAAAGCTGTGCTATCCTAAAAGTAAAACATATTTATATAACCGAGCAAGGTGATAGTATCACTGTCTAAGTAGTAGGTATAAACAGTATAAAAATAACTCACTATGTTCTGACAAAATAAGAGAATTAAGTACCCATGAGAGTAACAAAGGTACAAATTAATGTGTCTGAGCAAGTTAAACACTAAAAGAAAAAGCATCTGTAGAATACAGAAGAATATTTCAGTTGTTTAAATTATAAAGGGTTAGGATAAGTGAGTAATTATTTTAGCTAAAGTATTGCTCTTGAATACATTATTAGTAAATTAAGCATGCATAACTTAACAGTAAAATCAGGCATGCATGCTTCAGTCTATAGCTCAAGTCAACTGTAATAGTGTATTCAGATGCTGTGGGTTCAAATCCCAGCAGTAACAAATATTTAGTACAGTAATTTAGAAATATTACATAATCATTACATAATAATATCAACAAAATTGGAATACATGCCATGTTGGTAACTTCATTTGTATTACTTGATCAAGCATATCTGCAATATATGCATATTGTAAGGATCACCAAATCAATAGGCTGTATAACAGAAGGAAGAAAATCATGACACAAATTAGGAGGTGCAGCTCCCAGCAGGATAAAAGCACTCTCATAAACTAAACAAACAACTCAGAGGACAAATAGTCTACCAAAGCCATATTTGAGGTACATTTGGCCGCTTAGGCCAAGGTCAGTCACAGGGCATTCTTTGGCTATATCTACAACCTCAAAGGCAATACACGATTGTGTGCAGAGCTCACTGTAAATGGAGCAACCTATACTGAGCCAGAAGATATAGCAAACCTACAGGCCTACAAATTCAACTCCAACTTTATCCCTCTCTTCTCCTCAACCTTCCCTCAGGAAATACCATCAAATATAAACTCCCCCTGCTATCACTAGGGAACAGGTCCTTAATGCTCTATCTAAGGCCAAGAACACTGCATGGATGGCCCTATACAATATCCCAGGATGCCTTCTAAATAGCATGAAACATCACCTATCAGGTCCTCTGGAATTGCTATTTAACTGTAGCCTCCAAACAGGCTTTGTGTCTCATCAATGGAGAACAGCAACAGCCATCCATCTACACAAAGAAGGGCCACTACAGACACTGGAATTTACAGACCCATACGTCTCACTAGTCTTGTATGCAAAGCCATGGAAAGAATTATCATGGAAATTATCAATAATGATACAGTAAACCTCTAGATACTGGACCCAACCCAGTTTGGTTTCATCAAGGGCAGATCATGCCTACTCAACCTGGTGGACTTCTTTGAGATGGTCACCCAAGCAATGGATGAGGGCAAAATTGTTCACAGCCAGCTTTGACCTAGCCAAGGCATTTGACACAATACCCCACTCAGGCATTGTTGACAAACTCAAGAGGTTAGGTACAAAGCTGTATGTCACCCAGTGGATAGCCAACTGGCTCACAGACAGTACCCAGGATGTTAAAATTAGGGAGTCCACCATTACAAAGATGCCAGTCACAAGTGGAGTCCCTCAGGGATCAGTCCTTGGACCACTCCTTTTTGCCATTTACTTCTCTGATGTCAAGGCCAATGCCAATGGTCTCTGGCTGACTAAATTTGCAGATGATTGCAAATTAGGAGCTGTCATTGAATCCCACACCAACACAAATGTTCTCCATGAAGGTCTAACACAGACAAACAAATGGTGTCAGAGACATGGACTAAAATGAAATGCATAATAGCGATCGTTAGCTTAGTAAACACCTTTGAACCAATTACTTGGAACAAACATCAGTCATAGTTTGTAGTTGTTAAAAGTATAAATTTAAAAGTAAAATTCTTTCATTTATATAGTAGTAATTTATGTTATTTCACATATGATGGTACTAATTATCTTCTTTTTTTCTCTTACCCCACCCCTTATTTTTATATGTGTGGTAATAATGTTCTGATGTCATCAATTTCTGCCAACTCACAAAATGATTTACAGCATAGGGAGGTAAACCAACCAGTACTGCTCAATTGACCTCCCCCTCCAAAGGTTCCTGCACTAACTCCTAGCACATCTGGGATACAACCTGGCAGTACAGCATCCGCAACCCCTGCACTACCTGGAAAATCCACATCAAGTAGCATTACCCTGGCAGCTGGTGCAGTGGTACCCTCCAGGAGTATTGGTGGAGGCGGTGATTTTGTCACCTCCAGGAGATGCCAGGCATGGTGCATGAGCTCATGGAAAGTATCACTGTTGTATGCCTCAGCCAGATGGAGAAGATGCTCACCAGAATGCAGGGCAAAAGAAAGCATCTAGCACTCCAACAGCAAGCTGAGGAGAGGGACAGTGATGACAGTTCTGAGGGTGAAGACTAGATTCTCATTGTCCCCACATTTGACGGGCAAGGGTATCCAATGTATCCTCCCTATCTCCATCATTGTGTCCTCCAACATGTTGTGTTCCTCACCATTCCTCTCTCTTGTCTTGTTTGTCCTGTTTGTCTGCATCCACTTCCTCAACTCCATATAAAATATTTATTTACTTACCTGACCCTGAAATACCTACATCTCTCACCTAACATTCTTCTCTTACTGAAGTAAAAACTCAAAAATGGACAAATGTCCCAAAAAAATCATGCCATAAACAGTTCTCCATTTTGCACATGTCTTCTTGACATACTTTATTCAGTCCAATTGGCTATACAACATGATTGCACTGTTGCTACCTATCTTTGTTGAGGTGACAGTCCAAATTCAGCCAGTATTCTAATCATATTCATTTTACATTGTTGAAGAAGTAGATAGCTGTGGTTCTTTCCTAACTCCTTCTTGCACATTCCTATATTGCTTTTCCTTTGTTCTTCCCCCTGCTTGCTCTCCATTTTACCACTTTCCTATCTACCCTGTTTTTACACCTTTAATCTGGTCAAAAAATAGAATGACACACCAAGCACACAAATACAAAATCCCCAATGAAGCCCTTCATTTAATGTCCTCTGCATTTGTGTGGCACTTGGCATTGTGCACCAATGCCAGGTGACTGTGACTGACTCTTCATATCCTATGGCATGGTGTGGTTACCATAACACATTTCTGCTTAAACTCATAGCTCTAAGGAAACACACAGATAAAGAAGAATGAAGACATTCATATTAAAAATTCCATATAAAATATTTATTTAGACTAATGACTGTATCAATATGTAACTCCATATAACTTCATATATGTACTGTTGACATAAATCACTTGAGTACTGTATGTTGTTATACAGTACTTCATTGTAGTCATTCCCTCTCACATTTCCAATAATTATCACATGTAATTATTTAATGACATCATAAATACATATGTAAAAATATTTGATAGAACTGAATTTGAACCCTGCATCACCTGCACTCAAAATAAGAACTCAGTGCTCGTACACCTGCTGCCACAGAGTCCGCTAGGCAGCAGATGTGTTTCATCCACTCAGTACTGGCCAAAGTGTTGACTGCCATGCTTCTTCACCTAGAGTGTTTGTGAGGAGGAAAGTAAACCAATACAACTCTTAAAATTTTCTGAATGAAATAGAGAGCCCCATTTGCTCATCACTTAATTATGCACAAACAGGGAAAGCAGTATACATAAGTTTTAAGGTTATACAATTTATGGCACAACACATCTGATATGAAGTAGTTATAAACACCATAGTATCTGTTAGCTGTGTCCACCATACCCAGTATGGATACGTACTCCTCAAGTGCAGTTAGAGTCCTGAAATGTGTATCTCACATGTGCAAGCACTTAGCCATTGATTGCACAAACCAGCTGTTCAGCGGTGCACTATGGAAAGTGCTTATCAGAATGTATTACTTATGTTTACTGTCTTGTTAGTCTTCATCCTATTAAAGTCAATGTAAAACACAACCAAAGGGAAGTCACTTTTTAATGACTGAACAAATATATACACTCAGTCATATGTTACCTGCACCAATGCACTTGAAACTTGGTATCTCAGTACTTGTTCCCAAATATCAACTACACTACAGAAATAAATACAAAATATGGATTGTTACATAACATGTATACCTTTATAATGACAATACACATTCAGATTGTCTTACACTTATATTAATGTAGACAGCAGTTCTTCACAAATATGTACATACAAATATGATCTCAAAAATGTGTGTGTCTGTATGTGACAATTTAAGTGTGAAATGTACACAACATCCTGGTATATAGCTGCATATGTCTTATTTCTGCTACTTGCATCCCTGACAGTATAGCTGCGCATTGGAAACACAATAGGAAAAAGTGCATCTACACTTTACACAACACTCTCACAACATGACATGTTACCCACATCATATAATCACGTATAAAGACCACTATGACAATGCAAATACATACTTCAGAAGAGCATAACTGTGTATCCTAGTGTTAGCAATTCAGTCCCATGGAGTACAAATCTTTTGACAGTCGTACATGGCTACCCATCTGTTCCATACAGGCTTCCCAGCATCTTCTATCAAACATCCATTGATGATGTCATCCACTATAAGTTGTTTACCAGCATTGTAAAAGTCAGACTTGTGACATGGAGCTTGCATTCATTACTGAGTTCTCTAGCTGGTGTATTTAGTTAGGTAGGGGTTCTAATCTCACTGAGGTCAACTGGCGTGTTTGTGTGTGTATTCAGAAGAGTGTAACTGTGTATCCTACTGTCAGCAAGTCATTCCCTTGTAGTACATATATTCTGACAGTCGTAAATGGCTACCCATCCATTTCATACAGGCCTCCTAACATCTCATCTCAAATATCTAATGATGATGTCATCCACTATAAGTTGTCCAGCAACATCATAAAAGTCAGACTTCTGCCATTGTGCTTGCATTAAGTACTTTGCTGTCTAGCTTGAGTACTTAGGTAGGGGTTCTAATCTCACTGAGGCCAACTGGTGTGTTTATGCTTATAGTCAGAAGAGTGTAACTGTATCCTACTGTCAGTGGTTCAGTCCCATCAGTCCCATGGGATGCAAATATTTTGACAGTCGTAAATGGCTACCCATCCATTTCATGAAGGATTCCCAACATATTCTCTCAAATATCCAGTGATGATATCATCACTATAAGTTTCCAGCAGCATTGTAAAAGTCAGACTTGACTTGTGCCATGGAACTTGCATTATGTACTGAGTTCTCTAGCTCATGTACTTAGTTACATAGGGGTTCTAATCCCACTGCAGTCAACTGCTCTGTGTGTGTGTGTGTGTGTGTGTGTGTGTGTGTGTGTGTGTGTGTGTGTGTGTGTGTGTGTGTGTGTGTGTGTGTCTAATCAGAAAAGTGTAATTGTGTAGCCTACTGTCAGCAAGTCGGTCCCATGCAATGTAAATATTTTAAAAGTGGTACATGGCTACCCATTCATTTCATACAGGCCTCCCAATGTCTTCTTTCAAACCTCCAATTATAATATAACCCACTACAAGTTGTGCAACAGTACAGCAAATGTCAGACCTGTGCTGTGGTGCTTGTGTTAAGTACTGAGTTTTCTAGCTGGTGTAATTAGTTAGGTAGGGGGTTTAATCTGACTGCCATAAACTGGTTGTGTATATCTGTGTGCCTGTGTTCACTTGGTTTATATTTAAGAGACCATTTTAGACCAGCATGTGAAACACTCTTACTACCAAGTTCTTCTCACCAGACACTGCTGATGGCCTCAACTATAAAGTGTTTTCTGATACTATAGATGACAGGCTTGTGCTGTGGTGCTTGCATTAGGTGCTTTGCTCTGTAGATAGTCAAGTAAGGATTCTACTTTCACTGAGATCAACTGTTTTTGTGTGTGCATTCAGCCATCAGTATGGTGACAATTTTAGAATTACTTGTGAGTCCACATCTATGTCAGACCCTCCTCCAAACATCTTCTTGTAACATGCACAGATGATGTCATCCTGTATAACATGCACTTTGACAGTATTCAAGACAAACTTGTGCTGTGGCAGTGACATTAACTACTTGTGTTTTCAAGCTGCTTTATCAAGCTATATAGTGGTTCTATTCAGACAGCAGGCAACTTGAGTATATATAGTTTCAACTATTACTTTTCACATAATTTTACACCGAGATCTGACTCTACATCTTTTCCTACAGTCCTGCCAACATGTTCTTCTCAGTATACAATGATGCTATCATACTCCATAAAGTGCTATGTGACAGTGTTAAAGTCAGACACATGATGGTGCTATTGTTACATTGTATGGAAGTCATCTTCTATACCTCCACAGGTGTAATGCTCAAATCAAACCCAGTCTACTGCTGTGTTAGTGGTTTTGGTGCTACATTACAGTCATTGTATTGTGAATTGTTATTCATTTCACTGCCACTTAGGAGAACCTTTAATGTAGCCCCATGCTTCCACCATTCTCTTTTTTTATCTAGCGACATGATATCCTTCCTGCAGAGGACTAGAAGATGTTCTCATGTCACATATGCATACACACATCATGAAGCAGAGAGATTCCATGAGCCTCTCTCTGCAAGCTGTGATGCCCATGCCCTGGCCCAGCAATAAAGAAGCCTCAATCCTCACCACTAACACCAGTGAGGGGCATCTCATATAGGAGGAAAGGATAACAAATATACACAGTAAAGTGCAATTCCCCTTAAGAGCACACAGAGATCACAGTCAGTCCGGGGCTGGCCGCTCCTTGCTTTCCAGATCCGCAATAAGACTCCCCACTGGCACAGCTATAGGATCCAGATCTCAGCCTAGTGGGCAAGCTAAAACCTCCAGCACCCTCTCTGTCCAACCAGTGCTTCGTGTCCCTGCCCAGGTAGCTGACACACACACACACACACACACACACACACACACACTTTGAGAAGAGTTTATATAACCACACAGACACATCTGGGAAAGGCTGGCACAGGTTCTACAGCTGTGTCCCTTTTCTGCCCATTCTAAAAGGTATTACCACTTGCCACCACCCACTAATATTTATCAGCTACTCAAAGGCCCTTATTTAAGGGTGTCCAATTATTACTGTGCAATATTATTATCCAATTGGTAGTATAGCCCACATTTAAAGCTATTGGAGTGGCTGTGTACAATTTTATCCAAGGCATGCAAGTACTCTAAAGAGCTTAAATTATCTCTACAAAAACAGCCACAGTTGATAGGGTTTAAACATATTTAATAATAAGTAGTCAAAACACAAGACAATGCTTTTTACTACACAGTGCTAGTCAAGAAATCAGAGATCACAGAGAAATACTTAAAATAATTCAGTAGTACAGTTCTGACATCACAGAAAAACACTTAGTTTAATCTTTCTAGTTTCTAGCTATTTCTAAGAGAAACCTAATAGACATACTAAACCAGCACTGGCAAAAAATACACATAAATACACAAAATCATACTCGGAGGCTCTAAATAAAAACCTGCAAAACCATCAAAGACCTTCAAAGCAGACACCCAAAAAACCTGCACCTCCTGTCACAAACCAGACAACACATAAAATACAAAATCAGTGTGCCGCACAATCACAGCCCTTAAGGTGAAATAACATACCTAACACACTAGTAATAGACGACTTTATAGTCAGGCACACTGATGTCCCACTCACTAGGCTAGACAAGGAGAAGGTTACTGTTAGCTGCCTGTTGGGAGCCAGAATCCGCCACATAAAACAAGCACTCAAGTCACTCCAGAACAAGTACAAATATGACTCTGTCATTGTTCATGTTGGTGTGAATGACCTGAGACATACCTCCCTGGACTAATGAAAAGAGACATGGAAGAGCTCTCTGATCATGTATCCCAGGCAGGTATGACCCTGACCCCCATCCTGCCCTCACCGAGAATGATACCGCAGTATAAAGAAAAAATGATCAATTTCAACAATTGGCTAAGCTTCTGGTGTCATTCAAAGGGGATCCAGTGTCTGTCAGCCTGAGACAACATGCTCTACAAGCCTCATTGCTTCATAAGAGACGGCTTGCACCTGTCACCCCTAGGCTTTCGAATATTGGCCAAGGCTCTTGCTGCCCCCATAGTGCCTTTTTTAGGCAAGGCTTAAAAGTCAAACCTACCTCCGTAAACAGTGCAAATAAAAAATGAGGGTTATGCTACTCAACACCAGGAGTTTAAATCTCAAAATGCACATGCTCAAAGCACTCCTCAGTATGGAGAACGTCGACATCTGTGCAGTAACTGAAACCTGGTTCAAGGCTCCACAGAGGACCCCAGCACTACTGGGCTACAACTCATACCACACATTTCAGCCACAGAACATGGACCAAAAAACAATAGGAGGGGATGTATCCATATTCATCAAGGATACCTACACCTCCAGGTTAGTGACGCAGCATGATACCTCTGAGATCATCCATGTGCAACTAACATTGGGCAAATCTGCAATGCAAACTGTGGCCTACTACAGATCACCCTCCATGACCCAGGACCACCACTCTGCCTTTCTGGAGACACTGGAAAACATGAAGATCCTACCAAACACCCTGAAATTGGGTGATTTCAATTACCCTACCATTAACTGGGAAAACTACTCAAGTACAAACTCCCAGGTCCAGCACTTCCTGGAATTTATCAACTCAAATGCCCTGGATCAGCTGGCAAACTTCCCTACCAGAGGTGAAAACATATTGGACTGGTCATCACCAACATGGGTGACAGGTGTTGTCAACCTGTCACTGGTTAGATCAGAGCATAAACTAATCTCTCTGGATGTCCACACGATGCCACCACCCCCAACCAAGGAAACAACAATGAAAAACGTTTCTATAACAAACTTCACCTTACTTAAGACAGAGGTTTGTAAGTTTCACAGCCCCCACTCTAAAGGATAACAGTGTCCGAGATGCAGGAACCTTTACAAATGCACTCTATGAGCACCTACAAGGATGCATGGATCATGCCATCCCTAGAGAAACCAGTCTGGTGGACTCCTGCCATAAACAGGCTCTACAATAGAAGGAGGAAACTAGTTCAGAAAAAAAAAGCAAATCACAAGAAGGAAAGACATCCCTGATCAATATCAGTAAGAAACTAAGGTCCCTCAGAAAATCATCCAAGGCTAACTTCGAAAGAAAAATAGCCAAGGATACGAAAGATAACCACAAAACCTTCTTTAGCTATGTCAAGAATCTAAGTGGCAACTCGCAGATATGCTCTGAGCTAGTGCAAAATAACACAAAATATACTGAACCTACTGATATTGCCAACATCCTGGCAGATAGATTCAGTGCAAACTTCACCTCCCTCTCACCCACAAAAGGGCCCACAACAATACCAGAAAAATGTAGTGTCCCGGAAATCACAGACACATAGGTGAAAACAGCCCTTTCAAAAGCCAAAAGCACAGTGCCAATGGGGTCAGATGGTGTCCCAGGCTGCATCTTACATGGCCTACAGAACGAACTAACCCCCAACCTAAACACACTGTTCAACCTCAGCCTCTCCACAGGCTACGTGCCTATAGAATGGCACACAGCAACAGTTATTCCGCTTCACAAAGGAGGGGCCACATCTGACCCTGGTAACTATTGCCCCATAAGCCTGACTAGCCTGGTCTGCAAGGCTATGGAGCGCATCATCATGGAACTCATTAACAAAGACATTGGGAACCTCCAAACACTTTACCCAACCCAGTTCAGCTTTGTTAATGGCAGATCATGCCTACTAAACCTGGTTGACTTCTTCAAGACAGTCACCAAGGCCATAGATGAGGGGAAGGTGGTTCACACAGCCTACCTTGACCTCACCAAGGCTTTTGACACCATTCCCCACTTGGGAATTATAGAAAAACTCACCAGCCTGAACATAAACCCCTATGTCACGAGATGGGTTGCCAACTGGCTTTCAGACAGAACTCACAAGGTAAGAATAGCAGGCTCTATGTCTGACTCTAAACCAGTCACAAGTGGTGTCCCACAAAGCACAGTCCTGGGACCCCTACTGTTCAGCATATACTTCTCAGAAGTACAGGCAGACACAGGAGAACTATGGCTAACCAAGTTCACTGATGACTGCAAACAGGGAGCCATAATTAACTCTCCGGCTGACATGGACATTCTCCAAAAGGGCCTTACTGAGATGGAAAGATGGTGTCAAAGTCATGGTCTCAAGCTAAATGCCAAAAAATGCATTGTCATCTCATTTGGAAAAAACAAAACACCCATGAATTACCACATAGGTGACAGCCCCCTTAATACAGAAGAGGTAATAAGAGATCTGGGGACCCAGGTAGATAGTAATCTCTTCTTTGACAATCATATTGCCAAAGTATTTATGAAATCCTTCTATGTAGCCCATCTAATTACTAAAGGGTTCGCATCTAGAAATAAAGAGGTTATAGTGCCCCTCTACTCGTCACTCATCAGACCCATCATAGAGTACAATGCCCCATTTGGGATGTACCTCACAAGACATTTCCAACAGCTGGAAAGACCACAAAAGTACCTCACGAAGAGGATTACTGGCCTCAAACATATGTCCTATGCAGCCCGACTGGAAAAACTCCAGCTGTACTCAGTGGCATATTACTTACTCAGAGGTGATCTCTGCCTAACTTACAAAGCCATGTCCAACTCAGAATTGCTGGACATGCTCCACCTAAAGAAATCCAAGTCACTGCGAGCCACTCGCTCTAGTGAGCTAAACCTCACCACAACAATAAATAGAACAGGCTGGAGGGATAGATTCCTGTCACAGAGATTCCCCATGCTTTGGAATAAAATTCCTAACTACATTAGGCAGAGCCCCTCACTAACACTCTTCAAGAGAAACCTTGATGAGTGGATGGGTAACAGAAAATACACCCCTGGGATCACTTCATTGGCTCTACTTGACAGAGGCTCAGTTAATTAATCAATGGGGTGGCAAAAGCTGACACATTCTGGCTAGGCTTATAAATGCCCTCGAGCAGATAGCCTAGTACCTACCTATGAGCCTATGAACACAAGTCTAAGATAAACTTACATATAGAGCAAAGGCAGTGCTGAGTTGGATGGTCAGACAAAAATGCTTAATGCTGTCTGGTTCTCTCTGTTTTTAAAATTACATTCCTGGTTCACATTTCATCATTCTTTACACTTCCCTGGGTTCCCAGGCTAACAGAGACTATATTTACATCCTTCACCTCTGGGCAGAAACCATAGCAATAAAGGACATGTATGCATGCAAATTCTGGCCATTAACTCTGGCCTTAAAACAGTAGCAAGAATTCCTTCATCTAGACCGGCCGGAGCCATGTTTAGATGAAGGGGTCACAACATCCTTTACTTGGTCAGTAGACTGCACTGTTGTTACATTTTTTTCAGTTCCACATGTAACACTATTTTTTCCATTTAAGACAACAAGCCTGAGGCTTACATTAATATTTACAAATGACAGAATTATCTATAAAATTCTATCTGGCTAGTCTGGCAGCCTTCACATTTCTCCCCCCTGGAGAACTCAAGCTAGTTTTTCGAGTGACCATTGAGAAACGCTGTTTGAGAGGGTTAGGTCTATCTGAATATACCTTACCCCATTCCCTGCCTTGAAAGCCCATCTGCAATGGCATTGCTAATCCCACTGCAGTGCCGCACTGACATATCATATGCTTGCAACCCTAGGCTCCATCTTAGCAACTTGGCCTTTTGCTGGCTGGCTCTGTTCTTCCTTGTCAGGTCTGTGAGGGGAGCAGTTATGGTACTATAACTGGGGATGAACTTTCTGTAGTACCCTGCTGTCCCAATGAATGCCCTCACCTGCTTTTTAGTAACAGGTGCAAGCCATGCCTGAATGGCTTCCACTTTGGCATGTTCTGGCCTTATCTTACCACTCCCCACTCTATGTCCTAGGTAGGAGACCTCTGCCATACCCACCTGACATTTGATTGGCTTAATGGTCAACCCTGCCTCTGCAGTCTGCCCAGCACCTCCCAGACATGCTGAAGGTGCTCTGGCCAGGAATGACTGTAGATGACAATATCATCTAGGTAAGCAAGGGCCAACCCTCCTGCTCCTGCTAGAATATGATCTACCAGCCTCTGGAAAGTCGCTGGGGCATTCTTCATCCCAAAGGGCATCTTTGTGAACTCATGCAAGCAAAAAGGAGTCACAAAGGCTGATGTCTCTATAGCACTGGGTGTCAAGGGCACCTGCCAGTAACCCTTGGTAAGATCAATGGTTGTAAGATACTTAGCCCCACCCAGCTGCTCTAGAGCCTCAACTGTCCTAGGCATGGGGTAAACATCTGACTCTGTGTGACAATTTAATTTCCTGCAGTCCACACAGAACCTGGTGCTGCCATCCTTCTTTGGCACCAGCACCACTGGGGAAGCCCAGGGACTGTTGGACTCTTGAATCTCCCCTAGTTCCAACATCTCCTGTACCTCATCCCTCAGAGTCTGTTTGACTCTCTCAGGCACTCTATAAAGGGTCTGCCTAATAGGCCTTTGGGGTCTTGTGCCCACCTGGTGCTTCCCCAGGTGGGTGCACCCTGGTTTCCCAGTGAACATGCCTCCAGATTCCTGCAACACTGCTCGGATTTCTTGAACCTGGGTAGAAGATAGCTGCTGGGATATTGCTACCCTTTCCACTGAGGTGTTAGCCCGAGCCTCACTGAGGAGATCAGTCCCCAGATCTCCCTCAGACTCCTCCTGCAATCCACTGCAAATGGTCAGCACAAGGGCATCCCTATCATGGTAAGGTTTCATCATGTTAACATGGTACAAGTTGTGCCCCTGCAATCTGCCTAGCAGTTCCATCATGTAGTTAACATCACTTACCTTTCTTACCACCTTGTAGGGTCCCTCCCAAGCTGCTTGCAGCTTGTTGTGTCTGACAGGAATGAGAACCATTACCTGCTGTCCCACAGCATACTCTCTATCTTGAGCATTCCTGTCATACCACACCTTTTTATGCTGTTGGTATTCTGCCAGGTTCTCCTGGGCCAAGCCCATGAGTTCCCTGAGCCTTATCCTGAGGTTTAGAATGTATGCCAGAACAGACTCCTTGTGAGACTTGCACACACCTTCCCACTCATCTCGAATTAAATCTAGAGGTCCCCTCACCCTATGCCCATACAGCAACTCAAAGGGTGAAAAACCTGTGGATTCCTGAGGAACTTCTCTGTAAGCAAACAACAGATGGGGCAGATATTTGTCCCACTCCCTCTTAAACTGATCTGCAAATGCCTGTAGCATGGACTTAATTGTAGAGTTTAACCTCTCAACAAGATCATTAGTCTGGGGATGATAGGGGGTGGTCTTCGTGCACTTCATCCCACAGGACTTCCACAGACAAGCCAGCAGGTCTGACATGAAATTGATGCCTCTGTCAGTTAATATTTCTTTTGGGAAACCTACCCTGCTGAAAATCTCTAACAGAGCATTTGCCACCTTCTCTGCCTCAATGGAGGACAAAGCTACGGCCTCAGGGTGTCGTGTAGCATAATCCACTACCACTAGGATATACTTTTCCCTGTGGAACTTGGGGTACTCAGAGGGCCCACAATATCCATAGCTTCCCTCTGAAATGGCTCCTCAATCACAGGCAAAGGCATCAAAGGAGCTCTCACCTTGTCTCCTGCCTTGCCTACCTTTTGGCACTGCTCACAGGTCCTGCAGTACCCTGTTACATCTCTGGAAATTCCAGGCTAATATAAATTCTGCATAATATGCCTCTTTGTATGTTTTATGCCCATATGACTTGCAAAGGGAATATCATGGGCTATGGCTAGAAGTGCCAGATGGTAGGATCTAGGCACTACCAACTGCTGTACTCTCTCACCTTCTAGCCCTCCCTCAGGGGTCCACTCTCTGTATAGTAACCCTTTGTCCTAGTATACAGATTCCCCCTTTCCTTGAAAATCATGTGCCTCCCTAGCTACCTGCATCAGGCCTTGCAATGTAGGGTATGAGAGCTGAGCCTGTCTCAACTCTGTCCTTGTATCCCTTCCCAGCTCCCCTTCCATGGGAAGTCTGGCATCCTCTGACAGTGGTGACTCACTGTCAGCCTGGGTACTACAACTCACCTCTACCTTTGCAGTCATTCTGTCCAAGGGACCATCAGTACCCCCAAGCAGCTGTGGCTCACCTTCAGTCTCACTGGTACAGGGTAGCTCCCTCCCTGAAGTAACCACCTCACCAGTCCTGGCTGCAAGTATGCAGTCTGTCTGGGTTTCCCCCAGGCTACCAGACTTACCTGCTTGTCTGCAAGCCTGACTGCATGTAACTGCATAAACACATGGTACTGCCTCATCCAAATCCTTCCCTATCAGGACATCTTCAGGATGGTAGTTCGGTACCCCTGTTGTGTCACGGTAACTTACTATTGGGATTTTGCCTTTCCCACTTACTGGCTCCCTCCCCTTTTGTTCCCCACCTTACCTCCATGGACATCTGTATGCCACATGGCCCCAATGGTTGCATTCAAAACATTTAACCCTAGCTCCTGGACATATACCTGGACTAGTGGCTTCCCCTACTACTGGCAGATTCTGTTGGGGCAGTCTGTGCTGCCCACCATGGGTTCCTTTAGACCCATGAGCAGTACTTGGGGTCCCTTTCCTGTGCAGGGCTGGCCTGCTTTCCGGGTAAAGGTCTCCCTTCTTCCCCCAACTCACCTGAAGTAGCACATTGTCTATCAGCTAACCAGATCCTTATGTCCTCAGGCAAAGTGCTAAGGGCTTGTTCCCCTCACCAAAAGGTCTGCTACCTCTTCAAAAGTGGTGACCTGATATCCACTCACTCACCTATGGAAATAAGTGCTCAGTTCAGCAACATATTCACACACACTTTCATCTGCCTTGCGTCTATGCTCACAAAACATTTTGCTATACATTTCAGGTGTTAGCTTAAACAATTCTAACAAGTGATTTTTAAGAGGAGTATAATCAAAACATGCAATGTCAGACATTTTTGGCAAAACACTTACAGCTTTACCATGGAGAAAGGGGGTCAGGAACCGTACCCAGAGCCTTTGGTCAACATTATACTGTCTGCATACCCTCTCAAACATATGAATGAAACTATCAAAAGTATCCCCCTCTTTAAGCTGCGGAAGAAATTTACTGACCTTTTGTGCTTCTGGGGTCCAGTTACTCCCTTCCCCATTACCTCCATGACTCTAGCGAAGAGTCAGCATTTCCCCCTCATGCTTCCTCTGCCGCTCCTTTTCCTCGGCTTCCAGTTGTAGCAATTCCTCATTCTCCTCAGCCTGTCGACTCCACAGTCTCTCTGCTGCTTCTATCTCCAAATGCCTGGCCTCTAACTCAAGTCTCTTTATCTCCAGATGGATTCTTAAGTCCTCTACAGAAAGGTTGAGCTGTTCATTCACCGAGGGTATTATATCTCCACTGCCAGTCTGATTGTCCTCCTGGTTGCTTTTTTCTGATGCAGCTGTAACCAAAGCTGCAACCTGGTCTGCCTTAGTCAGGTTTCCATGCACCAGTCCCCTAGCCTGGCACATCTCAGCCAGCTGACTCCTTGTCAGCTTTCCATACTCCTCTGCTGACGTGCTGCCTGCTCACCCTGACTAACTAAGTTAACAAAAGAAATAAAGCAATTGTGATCTGAACTCTGAGTATTCACAGCCTGGCTGATTTAGAGTGCAAAACACCTTCAGAGCTCATTGTACACAAGCTACAGGAATTCACTCTACCCACACCACTACAAGCCAATTAGTATTTGCCAGCCAATTAATATGTGGTGTGGATATCCCACCACTGCCAAACAATTAATATGTGATGCCCGTGCCCTGGCTCATCAATCAAGGAGCCTCAGTCCTCACCACTAACACCAGTGAGGGGTGTCTCATATAGGAGGAAAGGATAACAAATACATACAGTAAAGTGCAATTTCCCTTAAGAGCACACAGAGATCACAGTCAGTCTGGGGCTGATTGCTCTTTGCTCTCCAGGTCCCCAGTAAGACATCCCACTGGCACAGCTATAGGGTCCAGATCTCAGCCTAGTGGGCAAGCTTAAACCTCCAGCACCCTCTCTGTTCAACCAGTGCTTCGTTTCCCTGCCCAAGTAGCTGATACACACACACACACACACACACACACACACACACACACACACACACACACACTTTGAGTTTATATAAACACACAGACACTCCTGGGGAAGGCTGGCACAGGTTCTCCAGCTGTACCCCTTTTCTGCCCAGTCTAAAAGGTAGTATCACTTGCCACCACCCACTAATATTTATCAGCTACTCAAAGGCCCTTTTTAAAGGGTGTCCAATTATTATTGTGCAATATTATTATCCAATTGGTAGTATAGCCCACGGGTAAAGCTATTGGAGTGGCTTTGCACAATTTTACCCAAGGCATGCAAGTACTCTAAAGAGCTTAAATTATTTCTACAAAAACAGCCACAGTTGAAAGGGTTTAAATATATTTAATAATAAATAGTCAAAACACAAGACAATACTTTTTACTGCACATTGTTAGTCAAGAGTTCAGATATCACAGATAAGTACTTAAAATAAATCAGCAGTACAGTTCTGACATCACAGAAAAACACTTAGTCTAATCTTTCTAGTTTCTAGCTATTTCTAGGAGAAAACACAAGTCTAAGATAAACTTACATATAGAGCAAAGACAGTGCTGATTTGGATGGTCAAGACAAAAATGCTTAATGCTCTCTGATTCTCTCTGTTTTTAAAATCACATTCCTGGTTCATATTACATAATTCTTCACACTTCCCTCGGTTCCCAGGCTAACAGAATCTACATTTACATTCTTCATCTCTGGGCAGAAACCAGAGCAATAAAGGACATTTATGCATGCAAATTCTGGACATTAACTCTGGCCTTAAAACAATAGCAAGAATTCCTTCATCTAGACCGGCCGGAGCAGTGTTTAGATCAAAGGGTCACAACATGCTTTACTTGGTCAGTAGAGTGCACTGTTGTTACATTTTTTCAGTTCCACATGTAACACTATTTTTTTCCATTTAAGACAACAAGCATGTGGCTTACATTAATATTCACAAATGACAGAATTATCTATAAAATTCTATCTGGCTAGGCTGGCAGCTTTCACACAAGCCATCTACAGATCATTGCATATGTGATTACTAATTATTTCATTGTGGGGTGTACATGTCACATATGGGCATTGGCATTATGTACTGCAATCAAAAACAAATGTGAAAATAATGGATAGGAATTTATGTGATGTTGTCCATTAGCTCACTAATGTCCTTTGACCCTATGAACATTTCACATGTCAATGTTGCTGTCATCGACATGTACTATGTTGAGGTGTGTATGTACAGTTGGCCTACAAGAGGGCATTATGGTCGGTGATGTGAGGAAATGTATTGATGGCCATTGCTGCTATTTGATTACATGTTCTTTCCATAACAGCTGTAGCATTATTCCTCCTGAGAAACATTGACTTGTGATGATATTATGCATAATGTTGACTTTGTAAGGCATGTATTTTTGTAGTGGAACAGATCAACATTCTACGCAGTTGTCATTCAAGCATCACAGTGACACTTGCAGTATGGCACATATGTGCATGTGTATACCTACCATCAGTAAATGCTCTGTGTGACAATAGGAGGTACTGCCAGCTACGCCAGGAGAAGTGGGCAGTGGATATATAACATATGCCAGCACAGCTAGCTGGAATTTTGTAAATAATTATATGTCATTTGTGTATTAAACTGATTTGTAAAGATGCTTGTGTTTAAAAATGTATTTGAAAAGCTGCTTGTATTAAAATGCAGCAACAGTGCTTCCTGCTGGAAAGCAAAAAAATGTACATGCATTATAGTAACTGAATTAAATGTATATGTTTCAACAGAGGATACTGACAGAGAAGAGGTTAATCACAATCCAGCTGCAGTAAACTTTAAAATATATCTGAAATTAAATTACTTTATGAGTTAAGCCATAAAGATATTATCCCACAGTTTTGAAGGGAGGCAGAGATGCAATGTCTGTGCTAGAGAATAGTTTGTAGCTCCTGTCAGAAGAGTGAAATGCTTTTATGATTTTATGACTTCCAGCAACTGCCTCACATCTCAGCAAAGCTCTGTGTGCATTGTAACATGTAGGTGCTAAAATCATGTCAGTTTCTAGTGTCGGTGAGTGTGGGAAACAGAGTCAGATGACCAGATGTGATGTCATAGTGCAATCAACTCTGAAATAATACTAGATATTAGTAGGAAATTGTTCTCAGCATTCTGCATTCTGTCTTCGATCTGACAACAAGGACCACTCACCCACAAATTATCTTACCTTGCTCTATTCAATAAGTAACTTAACTAGGGAACAGTAAATCTTCTTTAGATTGGTCAGGAATATTCATTGAGATTAGAAATGCTGTTTTTCTATAACTGTGCAAAACTTTCCACGGATGTTATTTTTAATATTCTCTGTGACTGAAACTATGGTGTTTCCTGTAAATAGATGTTTAGTATTTTTATGTTCTTTTATTATTTATTACTAAATATATTTAAACCTTTTATTGTGGCTGGTCTTTTTAGAGAATATTTAAGCGTTGAGAGTATTTGCATATATTTATTTAGTGATAACCCTGGCCACTCCTGAAATTCTGGCTGTTTGGTCAACATTACCATTTGTATTAATATTAATTTCACTCAATGTAATTGGGTACCCATGCAAGAGCCTTAGGTAGCTGGTTTTGCAGTGCTTGGTGGCAGTGATAAGTGGCAGAAGTGGGCATAGCTAGAATCTCTGTGCCAGCCTTTCTCAGGTGTGTGTGTGGGTGTGTGCAAATCTAATCTCTAAGTGAGTGCGTGTGTGTCAGATACTTGGAGCAGAGACACAAAACACTGGCTTCACAGAGAGAGTGGTGGATGACTTGGCTTGGGCACTCAGCTAATGTCTTAACTCTGCATCTGTACTAGTGGGGAGTCATACTGATGACCCAAAGGGAGACAGATAGAGACACCCAGACCCTAGGCTGAGTGTGCACCCTGTGTGTTCTTAAGGGAAATTGCGCTTGATGCAGAGATGTCTGAATCTGGAAATACTGAATGTATCCATTTGAATTCCAGATGAACATTCCTCTCCAGTGTCAGTGGTGAGGATTCAGGCTTGTTGATTACTGGCCCAGAGTGGGGACATCACATAATGGTGGCAGTGGTGGGGATCACGTATCGGTGACAGTGGTGGCCATCACACTCTGTAACATACATCAATATAAATTCATGCTGATTACATGGGCACATAAGTCTTGTTTCACCCACATGTTGTGATATACAGAAAAATATCACATTATTTTGATTCAGTTGCAACCTTGTGAAATTCATTGTATATGCAGTTGTGCTGACATTCCCAAGGATTATCTAGGAAGTCACTAGCATCATTGTGGGACTATCAGCATTTGTGTCAGTAACTGTTCTGCATTAGCCACAACCAACTCATTTGTAATGCATCCTTATATGGTATCAGGCCACTCCAGTACAGCTTTCCAATGTAAAATATGTAGGCATATCTTGTGTAATTGATGTAATTATGTGCCATTGCTAGACTTGTAGAACTAAACTCCTTTATTGTTTTCACTAGTTTTGGGTTTTTTGTCAGTATGTAAGCCATTGCTAGACTTGTATGACTGTGTAAACCTTACCACAGTTTGGCATGTGATGCATAACCAAGGGTGTATATGGAGGTATTGTCATAAATCATTTATTTAAATAAGTGTGAAATGCTAAGGTGAAAGAAACAACTAAATGCAGAGCTGTATGTGGATGTGTCCAGCCATATTCAGCCAGAGAAAAGAAACAATCTGCTAGCTGACTCTCTTGCACTTCACACCCCCCCCCAATCACCACAGACAAAGTATACATGCAAACATTACTCAGTTGATTTTCTCAGGAGATCAGCTCATCTGTGTGCTCTGTATGGCTAGTAAAACAGAATTAATGGGCCCTGACAATATCCCAGGTTGCCTATAGCATGACTTGAAACCTGACCTAGCAGAAACACTTGGATCCCTAATTAAACACAACCTCCAGACAGCCTAAGTTCTTGTAGAAGGGTGTACAGCAGCAGCCATACATTTTAACAGAGGGGGAACATCACACGATGCAGGAACTTACTGACCCATAATTCTGAGTCTCCTCATTTGTAAGGCAGACCAGCGAGTCATCATGAACCTTATCAGAAAGGACGCAGATAAAATCCCAACTGTGTACCAAGCTCCTGTTTGATATGTTAAGGCTACATCATGTCTGTTAAGTGTGTTTGATGTCTTCAAGAAGGTAATCCAGGGCATGCATGAGGAAAACACTATTATCCTGCGTAACTTGACATTGGCAAGGCATTTTACTCAAATCTAAATGCAGATATTACAGAGAAGGTGTCTCAAGTGGGCATAAGTACCTATGTCACCAAGTGGATTGAGAAATGGATCATATATTAGACACATTATGTTGAAGTGTGAGTGAAGTCGCCTCTACCTAGACTCCAGTGACCAGATCCATACCTCACAATTCTATACTAGGCCCTTTCCTGTTCATTATTTAAGTCTCAGATGCCAAAACAAGCTTAAAACATTCTGTGTCTAACCAGCTTTGTGGATAAATGCAAATTGTGAACAATCATTGAATTCAAGATTTGTATTGGTATTATGCAGACAGTATTAACACACACAAAGGATTGTTGCCAGAGTCATGGAGATACAATATATGAACACAGATTCATAGGGGGATTCTTTCCTTTATGATAGCAAATACACAAGCTAATTACAATATAGACAGTGCACCCCTATGAGCAGACCAAGTGGCATGTGACTTATTTACTCAGGTAGATGGTATGCAGAATATCCACTAGCATGTGACCAATCCCTTATATGTAGCACACCTACTGAGTATGTGTGGGACATCCACATCAAAGGGCATTATGGTCCCATTGCTCCCAGCCCTCAACACACCAATAACTGAGTACAATGCACTCTTTTGCATGTACTTCCCAACACATGTTTCAGGGAGGGATGAATTACTCAAGTGCATCACTTTTGCCACAGAGAGCTCCAACACAACTTATTAGCCATGCCTAAATATTCATTTTGATGCATGATGGTGCAGTGGTGCAGCAGTAGTGTTGTTACCTCACAGCAAGAGGTTCTCTGGTTTGATTCTTGGCTGTGGTGCCTTCTGTGCGGAGTCTGCATGTCCTCCCTGCATTCATTTGGGTTTCTTCCAGGTGCTCCAGTTTCCTCCCATGTCACAAAGACATGCTTCTAGAGCATTTCTCCCCAGGCAGCCTCTGAAAATTGGCTTTGTTCCAAGTTGGACTTTCCCAGTAAACAAATGTTAAATAAATAGCCATTAGTTGACAGTGCAGAAGCCCTCTCTAGGTGATACACAAGATGCATGTGTACTACATGTTCCTGAGATGCACACAGTAAATACATAGCTGATTGACAGCAGTGATGGCATGGGTTACATTCATGAAACTATGGATTGTTATATACATCTATATATATATATATATATATATATATATATATATATATATATATATATATGTATATATAAACTAGCCAGGATTACTCATGATTTTAACTACAGGTATAACAGTGTTGCTCTTAACACCTCCAAAAGATGTTAATTTTTGAGGAAGATGTCCTTGATTCCCCACGTAGATTATTGGCAAAGCATGACAGCTGTACAAGTGTGCTTTTGCAGAACCGTGTACAAGACATGGGATTAATGGTGGTATTATTCTGAAACTGTCCATGATTGTGAGTGCTTCTGATTACTGTTGTCCATGGGCCTGATGCTGTGTGTCCCACTTGGTTGAGACCTTTGCTGACATTACATTCATATTCAGGCAACTCATTTTGCACAGCTTCACAATATGCACCTCCCCCCTGTTGTATATACCTTCCTTGAAACATGTCCATAACATTGATCATGTCAGGATTCTTATATCACGAAAAATCTTCTCCATCTATATGTCACCACGTGTGATAATCGCATAATACACAATAATTGTGTGATGATATGACTATACCCACACAGGAGGTGTAAACAGCAGTACATACTGTATCATGTAGATATGTCATTACTGCTCATGCTACAACTGTCTTGTCTTTGTGGTGTACGTAGACTGACATGCCCTCATCTGCTGTACATTACCATGTTTTACCTGTTCTCTTCCCCTGTGTTCATTCCTACAATTCATGTATGTGACCCTTTTCAATACACACACTTCCCATGAATACCCATTTCTAATGCAGTCTATGTACCCTTGCTGATCACTAGCAAAACTTTTATTCAGTATGTCTAAAACAGGTTTTCACACTACTCTGCACTGACTACACTTTCATATAATGTGTTAGAACTGCATACATTGCTTTATATTAAATCCTAATAGTCATTTTTGCTTTTCACCCGATCCTGCAGACAAGTTTGCTTGTAGGTACGCAAGTTTACATGTCTGCAGCTGTTCGTGCTGCTTTACATGGCTTCCTGGCCAGCAACACTGTTCCTGGCCACTCAGCCATGCTTGTATTCCTGAAAGCAAGATGCATGGCCTCCATATGCAATTAACACTGCTGCTCATCGAGTTAGCACATAAATTCAATGACATGTAGGCTTCGTGCTAAGCCTACACAGAGTTTATTGAATTCCCGAATATATATATATATATATATATATATATATATATATATATATATATATATATATATGTATATATATAGATGAGTGTGTATAATTTACATATGTATGAACTTGCCACCACATTGGTGTGCAAGGAGGTTTGTTCCCTGAAAAAAAAATTGTGTTTGCACCCTTGGATGTGTTACTGCTTCCCTACCAATCTCACAAAGTTTTCTATGTTTAGGTGTCAAATAATCATGTATCAGTTAAACAAGATGAGATAACTCAGAGTAAATCACAATGGGAAACCAACTATTTATCACTGACCGGCTGATTGATACTCATAACTTTGAAAAAACACAGCCCAGCAGTTCAGGACCCGTGATTAGCAGCTACTTAATCCAACTTATTCCAAACAGGGTAAAATTACTGGCAACGGCCGAAAGGTCTTTGAAACAAACAGTCTTTATTGAAACAAAATGCTCCAAGCGCTTTCACCCATATATTATCGGGCTTTTTCAAGGAAAATCACTCAGCAACATTGTGCGCTTCTTTAAATAAATTCATATTGATCACATGTTAAAATCTATTAATTAATTAGTGAATAGTCATTACATCTTAAAGAAAACTAGTGTGTGTATCAAAGTATTGCATTTGATTTCAAATTCTCTATTACTTTCATCAAAGCATCTTTGAAAAAACTAGTTTCTGTGTACTCGAACTCGTATAAACTGTTAACAACTTAAAATAATAATTCATTTAGTGCTTATTTCATAGTTTGATATATAAAAAACTCTTTAGATGTTAAAATGTATAAAAACATAATAATAAATAGAAATTAATATGAAATATAACCTATATGTTATAACTTAAACTTATATTGAACTATACGTACATTCGTTAGTTCAATAATTTAGTATTACTCATATTATACATTCAGAGTTAGATGTACTGTAAAATTAAAGCAAGCTAATCTTTCTTGTCATTAATTAAATAAACAACATTCACATCTAAAATCTTCGATGAAAATATTCACCATTTTAATTAATAATTCATGTCCAATCTTGATAAATATCTTGATAAAATATAAAATATGAGTACAATTAGTTTTAAAATTAAAACTTATTTGTTCAAAAAAGTATGTGCGTGGAGTTAAAACATCATTTATAATATGACTTTAAAAGGAGTGGTAACTGAAACTGTATTTATAACCTTGCTTTTCTCATTTTTAATACACTCATGATGTTGATGGAGTCATTCAAATCTGGTGTCTTAGTAGAATTTAGTTTCAGTTGCCAATATAACTCGTGATATTCTAGGGTTGTCTCCCAGTTACCACCTCTAATATCCTGTGTAACTTGTTCTAAAATAAAGAACTTCAAGTTCATGTTTTCACAAACCAGGGAGTGTTTATAGAAAGCATTACTCTCTTTTTGTTTCGTTACATCATTAAAATGTTCATACACACTTCTCCTGATGTGTCATTCAGTTTTTCCTATATAAAAACTGTTACAGGATATACATGTCCCTAGGTATACTACCCCTTTTGTAGCGCAGTTATAGTATTTCCTAGCAGTGAAGTTAAATTTTCTTGAGGGAATCCTAATCTGTTCCTGGTTAATCATAGTGTGACATTGCTTACAATTACCACATGAATAGGTCCCTACTCTCCTTCTGTTTTTATTGCTCTCTAAATTATGTTTCATTGTAAAGATCTCTTTCAAATTTTTATTTCTTTTTCTGACAAAGTGTGGTCTTTCTGGAATAAAAGATTTTAAGTCCTCATGATAACTCAGAATGGGCCAGTATTTGAAAATAATATCTTTAATTTCTTCAGAGTTCTTATTGAAAGTGTAAATGAAACTACTCTGACTTTGTATCTTGTTTTCACTTCTACTCTGTCGTTGGTTGACAGTACCTACTCTTAGCAGGGTTGGATACAATGTGTCTCTTTTTTGACTAATTTCCTGTGCCAAGTCTTCAAACAGTATATCTGGGTAACCTTTTTCTAAAAAGAATGTTTTCAATGTTCTCACTTCTTCCTTAAAATCTTGTAAGGTGCTACACATTCAGGAAGCTCAAATTAATTGGCCTTTAATGATACCCCTCTTTTTAAAATGTGGATGTCCACTGTTGTAGTGAAGGTAGGAGCTGGAGAATGAACTTTTTCTGTATAGTTTAGATTTAAAATAGTGGTTTTCGTGGTCTTTAACAATGGTTACATCCAAATTGTGTAATTTATTTTTATCTATGTTGTAGGTGAATCTGAAAAAAGCTGTTGTATTATTAATGTATTGTAAAAATTCACAAAGACTCTCCTCACTACCCCTCCAAAAAATACAAATGCCATCCAAAAACCTTCTGTAATATGCAATGTCTTGATGCCATTTGCTTGAAAAAATGTATTTCTTTTCCCAGAAATATAACACAATGTTTGCATATAAAGATGCACAGGATGCCCCCATTGCTACACCCTTTCTTTGATGGTACAATTCTCAGTTAAAATGTATGAACTTATTTTCTAGGACAATCTCCATAAATTCTACTAATAAATTGATGATGGTGGCTGTTTGAACTGTTTCTGTTACTAAAATTTGGTTGAACCATTCTAATCTTGTTTCATGTGGGATACTGGGGAAAAGATCTACCACTTCCACTGTGACCATCAAAAGTTGGGAACAGAACATGTTTTGATCTAATTCTCTCAAAAAATCCCAAGAATCTTTACAAATATGGTCCACACTAAACACAGAGGATTTTAAGATGATGTCTATGAATTTAGCCAAAGGTTCAGTGATACTACCAGATCCCGATACAATAGGTCTGAATTTTAAAGGTTCTAGGCCTTTATGTGTCTTGGGAATGCCGAAAATTTGGGCAATTCTTGGTTTATCTACATATAAATAATTATAAAGTTTTTCATTAATCGTGTTCTGTAACAGGTAGTCAAATAATTGATAATTGATTTTGGCATAGGCCATTTGATGAGGTAGACCAGCACTGTTCCCACATGAAATAGGATTAGAATGGTTCAACCAAATTTTAGTAACAGAAACAGTTCAAACAGCCACCATCATCAATTTATTAGTAGAATTTATGGAGATTGTCCTAGAAAATAATTTCATACATTTTAACGGAGAATTTTACCGTCAAAGAAAGGGTGTAGCAATGGGGGCATCCTGTGCATCTTTATATGCAAACATTGTGTTATATTTCTGGGAAAAGAAATAATTTTTTTCAAGCAAATGGCATCAAGACATTGCATATTACAGAAGGTTTTTGGATGACATTTGTATTTTTTGGAGGGGTAGTGAGGAAAGTCTTTGTGAATTTTTACAATACATTAATAATACAACAGCTTTTTTCAGATTCACCTACAACATAGATAAAAATAAATTACACTATTTGGATGTAACCATTGTTAAAGACCACAAAAACCACTGCTTTCGATCTAAACTATACAGAAAAAGTTCATTCTCCAACTCCTACCTTCACTACAACAGTGGACATCCACATTTTCAAAAGAGGGTTATCATTAAAGGCCAATTAATTCAAGCTTCCCGAATGTGTAGCACCCTACAAGATTTTAAGGAAGAAGTGAGAACATTGAAAACATTCTTTTTAGAAAAAGGTTACCCAGATAAACTGTTTGAAGACTTGGCACAGGAAATTAGTCAAAAAAGAGACACATTGTATCCACCCCTGCTAGGAGTAGGTACTGTCAACCAACGACAGAGTAGAAGTGAAAACAAGATACAAAGTCAGAGTAGTTTCATTTACACTTTCAATAAGAACTCTGAAGAAATTGAAGATATTATTTTCAAATACTGGCCCATTCTGAGTTATCATGAGGACTTAAAATCTTTTATTCCAGAAAGACCACACTTTGCCAGAAAAAGAAATAAAAATTTGAAAGAGATCTTTACAATGAAACATAATTTAGAGAGCAATAAAAACAGAAGGAGAGTAGGGACCTATTCATGTGGTAATTGTAAGCAATGTCACGCTATGATTAACCAGGAACAGATTAGGATTCCCTCAAGAAAATTTAACTTCACTGCTAGGAAATACTATAACTGCGCTACAAAAGGGGTAGTATACCTAGGGACATGTATATCCTGTAACAGTTTTTATATAGGAAAAACTGAACGACACATCGGGAGAAGGGTGTATGAACATTTTAATGATGTAACGAAAAAAAAAGAGAGTAATGCTTTCAGACCATACAGGTGCAACTAACCATAGGCAACACTGCTATACAACTGGTAGCATGTTACAGACCACCCTCCCAATCTCAAGAACCCCACTCAGCCTTCCTGAAGACATTGGAGGATATGAATGTATCACAAAATACCATCATACTGGGAGACTTCAACTACCCAAACATAGATTGGGTACATTATTCTAGCCCTAATACCCTAGCCCAAAGGTTCCTGGAATTCATAAATTCAAATGCACTGGAACAACTAGTCACCTCTCCCACTTGGGGAGAAAATATACTAGACCTGATCATCACAAACATGGGGACAAAATGCTCCACACCGGAAGTATACCCCTCACTAGTGAGATCTGACCACAAACTAATCACCCTGGATATACATATCTCACCTCCACCCCCAGCACAAAAGACCACAGTGAAAAACTTCTCAAAAGCAGACTTCACTCTTCTTAAGAAGGAGATGGTATCCTTTAAGCCCACTGTGCCAGTGGATATCACATCCCGCAATGCCGAATCCTTCACAAATGCTTTCTATGGACATATCCAGGAATGCATGGATCATGCAATCCCAAACAAATCCAAGTCCCTCTCCACCAAATGTAAGCGTCCTGTCTGGTGGACCTCAGACATAAACAAATTGTATAACAAAAGAAGGAAGCTACTGCACGTCAGAGCGAAATCCCATGAAGGGAAGACGTCTCTGATCAACATTAGCAGGAAACTGCGTTCTCTCATAAAAACATCCAAGGCAAACTTTGAGAGAAAAATAGCTAAGGGCACTAAAGATAACCACAAAGCCTTCTTCAGCTATGTTAGAAACCTGGGCGGAAACCCTCAGATATGCTCTGAGTTGGTTCACAACAAAAAATACACTGAACCCACAGATATTGCTAACATTCTGGCTGACAGGTTCAGTGCAAACTTCTTGCCTCCTTCACCCCAAAAGAAGAAATACTTATCCCATGAATGTAATATCCCTGTCATCTCAGATGTCCAAGTGAGAACCGCCCTAAACAAAGCAAAAAACACAGCATCAATGGGACCTGACGGTATCCCGGGGTGCGTGTTACGAGAACTCCAAGAGGAGCTAAACCCACACATAAAAATACTATTTAATCTTAGCCTTACTTCGGGTTATGTACCTGTACACTGGCGTACAGCAACAGTGGTCCCACTCCACAAGGGGGGTGCCTCTACAGACCCTGGAAACTACCGCCCCATAAGCTTAACTAGCCTGGTCTGCAAAGCTATGGAAAGAATCATTATGGAACTCATAAACAGAGACATAGGGGACCTACAGACACTTGACCCCACCCAGTTCGGCTTTGTGAAGGGCAGATCCTGCCTTTTAAACCTGGTTGATTTTTTCAAACAGTCACTAGAGCCATTGATGAGGGCAAAGCAGTCCATACAGCATACCTGGACTTGGCTAAGGCCTTCGACACAATACCCCACTCAGGCATCATAGATAAGCTAAACAGCTTAAAAGTAAACCCTATGTCACTAGATGGGTTGCAAACTGGCTAAAGGACAGAACCCATAAAGTTAAAATCGCTGGAGCAATGTCAGACTCAAAGCCAGTCACAAGTGGTGTCCCACAGGGATCTGTCCTGGGACCCCTCTTGTTCAGCATTTATTTCTCAGATGTTAAAGCAAACATGAGAGGGCTGTGGCTGACAAAGTTCACAGATGACTGCAAACTAGGCGCCATAGTCGATACACCAGCTGACACACACATCCTACAAAAAGGCCTCACTGAACGGACAACTGGTGCCATAGTCACGGCCTTAAACTAAATGCCAAAAAATGTATAGTCATCCCTTTTGGAAAAAACAAAGTACCCACAAATTATCACATAGACAGCAACCCATTGAGTACGGAAAAAGTAATCAGA
This sequence comes from Protopterus annectens, assembly GCF_019279795.1. Classification (NCBI taxonomy): domain Eukaryota; kingdom Metazoa; phylum Chordata; order Ceratodontiformes; family Protopteridae; genus Protopterus; species Protopterus annectens. Next base: position 1,877,549,799 of record NC_056731.1, on the reverse strand, counting down.
GACCTAGGGACCCAAGAAGACAGCGACCTCTCATTTGACACCCACGTTGCCAAAGTGGTTAGAAAAACATTCTACCCTGCACACCTCATCATGAAGGGATTTACATCCAGATCCAAGGATGTCATTGTACCCTTATATTCCTCCCTCATCAGACCCATGATTGAGTACAATGCCCCATTTGGTATGTACCTCACCCGGCACTTGCAACAGCTGGAGAGACCACAGAAGTACCTCACCAAAAGGATCAAGGGTCTCCAACATATGTCTTATTCCACCAGACTAAAGAAACTTCAGCTCTATTCAGTGGCATACCGCCTGCTCAGGGGTGATCTCTGCCTGACATACAAGGCCATGTCCAATCAGGATTTGATGGACATGCTCCACCTCAAAAAATCCAAATCCATCAGGACCACAAGAGCTAAAGACTTAAACCTCAGCACAAGTATGAATAGGACATGCTGGAGGGATAGATTCATAACCCAAAAGCTTCCCATGCTTTGGAACAGGATCCCAGTTCATATTAGGCAGAGCCCCTCACTAACTCTCTTCAAGAGAAATCTTGATGAGTGGATGGGAGATCGAAAATTTACCCCAGGGGTCACATCTGGGTCACTGCTAGACAGGGGCACAGTAAACTAATTCTATTATATAAGGGGACCTTCATTGTGTCACTACTAGACAGAGGCACAGTATTCTAGATTTATTTTGTACATTTTTGTACCATTTCATGGGGTGGCAAAAGCCACATCACTATGGCTAGGCTTACAAATGCCCCAGGGCAGATAGCCTAGTACTATACTATGAAACTATGAAACTATAAACACTCCCTGGTTTGTGAAAACATGAACTTGAATTTCTTTATTTTAGAACAAGTTACACAGGATATTAGAGGTGGTAACGGAGACAACCCTAGAATATCACGAGTTATATTGGTAACTGAAACTAAATTCTACTAAGACACCAGGTTTGAATGACTCCATCAACATCATGAGTGTATTAAAAATGAGAAATGCAAGGTTAGAAATACAGTTTCAGTTACCACTCCTTTTAAAGCCATATTATAAATGATGTTTTAACTCCACGCACACACTTTTTTGAACAAATAAGTTTTAATTTTAAAACTAATTGTACTCATATTTTATATTTTATCAAGATATTTATCAAGATTGGACATTAATTATTAATTAAAATGGTGAATATTTTCATTGAAGATTTTAGATGTGAATGTTGTTTATTTAATTAATGACAAGAAAGATTAGCTTGCTTTAATTTTACAGTACATCTAACTCTGAATGTATAATATGAGTAATACTAAATTATTGAACTAACGAATGTACGTATAGTTCAATATAAGTTTAAGTTATAACATATAGGTTATATTTCATATTAATTTGTATTTATTATTATGTTTTTATACATTTTAACATCTAAAGAGTTTTTTATATATCAAACTATGAAATAAGCACTTAATGAATTATTCTTTTAAGTTGTTAACAGTTTATACGAGTTCGAGTACACAGAAACTAGTTTTTTCAAAGATGCTTTGATGAAAGTAATAGAGAATTTGAAATCAAATGCAATACTTTGATACACACACTAGTTTTCTTTAAGATGTAATGACTATTCACTAATTAATTAATAGATTTTAACATGTGATCAATATGAATTTATTTAAAGAAGCGCACAATGTTGCTGAGTGATTTTCCTTGAAAAAGCCCGATAATATACGGGTGAAAGCGCTTGGAGCATTTTGTTTCAATAAAGACTGTTTGTTTCAAAGACCTTTCGGCCGTTACCAGTTTGGAATAAGTTGGATTAAGTAGCTGCTAATCACGGGTCCTGAACTGCTGGGCTATGTTTTTTCATTCTTGTTTTTTTCGTTTGGTTTTTTATTTCGTATACTCATAACTTTGTCAATGGCTTGTTGCAATGATAGTTAGGCTCAAGGAAGAAGATGAATGTCACATGTTTATCGCTTTCTCAATCTCCTCCAAGTCTGTGCAATCTTACTGGCATGTTTGTACATATACGTGTATATCTATATATATATATATATATATATATATATATATATATATATATATATATGAGTCTACTACCATAGAACGAAAGTACAATACAATGAAAGAGAAAATCAGCTGCCCACTAGTTCGAAACCACACCTTAACAAACATCCACTTATATGAAGCACAGGTGTGTGATGAGAATAATGACATACAGTAACATTTATAGATGTAAACGCTACTAGTAACACGTATAACGGAAAATATCACCAATATGGTGAATATGGTGAATATGATAAGCTCTGCAGCAGAAATCTTAAGGAAAGTGTATAACACTGTCATGTCAAGTTAAGGAAAGCAGCTACTAGTTGTGGAAGGGTTTCTGTACTACCTTGAGAAGCATAGCAAGAGCAGAAAGTACTGGTGCTGTAAGCACAAAATTACGGGGAATTGCAAGGGAAAAGCTATAACAAATGCCACTACTATTGGAGAAGACTTGGCTAAGACTGTAGAACATAACCACCCTGGAGACCCTAGCGATATTGAAAGGTATGTTGTTTGCCAAAATATTAAACAACGAGCTGCTGTGTCTAGAGATTCGCCTTCCTTACAGCAGATGATGCATTAGCATCCATTTCCCTTTACTTTATTTATTTATTTATTTACATTTGTTGACCAGGAGTGTCCGACTGGACGTAGGTCCATTTTCAGAGGAGGCCCGGGGAGAAAAGCTCCACAGTTAAAATTAACAGACAGTAGTTACATTGGATTACATAGCGATTAACAATTTAACATGGCAATTACTTACAACATATTTACAGATTAAGAACGTAGTACATCAGTAGACAACTAGAATCTTTATCTGTGAAATACATAACAGACATTGACAAATGTTACAATGAGAAGTTCCTGCTGTATAATAAGTACTAGGCTTATAAGCATCTGAGCTTGCGATAATCAAGGTAGTTAGTGGAGTGGAAAGAAAGACTTTACACCTGCAATGCCAAGTAGGAAGTCAATGTTGCAGCAAGTGAGACGAGCTCACCTAAAAAGCAGAGGTAGACAAGCATGTAGAGCTGTAACTTTGTTAGATGTTACTGCTGAAGAGTTCCCTTTAAAAAGCAGCCTATTTCTGCAGAAAACGTTAAGCGACTCTGCCACAGAAAATATCGTGGTGCTATTTACAACAAAGCAAAATCTCGTAGATTTATCCAAAGCTACTATTTGGTTTATAGATGGCACGTATTTTGTGAAACATAAGCATTGCAGGCAGCTATATACCATACATGAGTTTATAAAGTGTGGACCATACAGTAAGTCTGTTCCATTAGTGTATTGCTTTATGGCAAAGAAATCACTAAAATCCTACAATTACCTTTGTACTGGATTACTCAGTCTACTATCTGCAGAACAACTTCAGTACCAGTATCCTATATATTATGTGACTTTGAGATCGCCACACTAAAAAGCATAAAATGTAACATACAAAATGTAATATCTAAAGGATGCTTCTTTCACTTCTGCCGTAACCAGTGGAGGAAGATTCAAAGTCTGGGGTTGAGCAGTTTGTATAATACATGTATTCGCTTTCAGCTAGCAGTTAAGAGATTGGCTGCTCTTGCTTCCATTCAAAAAGATGATGTAGTAACATTCCATGACTTAAAAAAGAATTTCCCAGTTGAAGGTGAACATCTACTCCAATATTTCACGGAGTGGTATTTCTTGGGTAAACCATGTAAGTGCAGCACTCGTCATGTCACACAGTTCAGGTTTCCGCTTCTGTTCCCCATACCCTTTGGGAACGTTGCAATTCTGAATGAGCTTTGTTTGCCAAGGACACAAAATAGCGTTGAAGCTTGGCATCACCGTTTTAAGTGCTTACTAGGCAAGCATGTGTCCGATATAGGAAGCGTGATGTGTACAACTGCAAGGGAACAGAACAGAGTGGATGAATTGCGTATACATATGGTTTCTGGGTGCCCTCCTTCTCCGAAAAAGAAAGCCTTGCTAAGATAGGAATGTCAGTTCAAAACTGTTCTGGAACACAGAGATGAGTACACTAATATAGAATTCATAAAGGTTATCTCGCATTTATTGCAGATGTAATTCCTTTCATCTATATAAGTTTGATCAATTGTCCTGGACTGAATTTCACTTCACGTTGAATACTGTGCAGCACTACAAATCACGTCTCATTTCACTATTATAAATGTACAGTACATAAAATCACTTTGGAGATGTTATAGGCAGCTGCTGCTGGTCAGAGCTGACCTGTTTTATGTTTTTTCACTCAGGATTTGGGTTATTTCACTTGCCTGGAATATTTTCGGTGCAATGTGATTCCATCAAACGTAGTTTCGTTCAGGTGTGGTTTTGAAATAGTGGGCAGCTGATTTTCACTTTCGTTTTTGTGTACTTTCATTCTATGGTAGTAGATCCATATATATATATATATATATATATATATATATATATATATATATATATATATATATATATATATATATATATAAACAACAACAACAAGCAGCACTGAGACCAAGGCCAGGGCAGGTTTGTTCCACTACCACTTCTTAACACAAAAGTTTGTTGATTGCAACACCTACGGGTGTTTGCTTACGATTGTACTCCACATACAAAAAAACTCAGCAAGACACTCAGTTGAGCAGCCATAAGATAAATATTTCAAATGTATTGTCTTCTCAAGCACAACATATATAAACAGCTCCACTTGAATATCGGCAAGTGTAATTCACCTTCGTTACCATAGACAACAACTGCATTCATTAAAACCATCTGGTATTTATTCACGTCAAACAATAACAAAAATAAAAACAAAAAGGTCGCATTGGTATAGGGCTGATATCCTTGTGTATTTTAGGTAGGCCCTTTAGCATAGGTATGAGAGGCTCTTCTATATGTAAAAAATCATACATTTCACTACTGATCTGACGACACATAAGTAAATCGTACAAATTATCATTTATATTGTTAATAATATTCACAACCTGCTCCGTGTCAAGTTCTTTGTAAGTGGTGTTAGAACTAAGAGAAGTTTCAATAGTATTAATATACTCAGCTCTATTTAACAGTACAACACCCCCTCCCTTGTCAGCAGAAGTGACTATAATTTCTTTGTTGTTCCGTAATTCTTTAAGTGAATTAAATTCACTTTTATCCAAATTACAAAATTTATTGCTGACATGTTTAGATGAGTAGAACTTATACAAATCAGTTTCACAAGATTTGACAAAACATTCTACCATAGGTGGTAGTTGGGGAGAAAAAGTACTCTTTCGTTTGAACTCATGTACCATAACGTTCTGATCATTAGCATGCGAGAATTTCTTATTAGCAAAAAACATCTTTAAAGCAATCCTCCTAGCAAACAGTCTCAGATCAATAAAAGTTTCCGCTGGTATACTTGGTTGTGACCTTAAATCTTTAAAAGCTACATCTTCTTTCAGAAAAGAATTTTTATTATAAAATTTTATTATATTAACAGCTGATGGTTGCTATGAATTATAGTTCTGGACTGTTTTTGTGTACATCGTCATAGAGCGAATGGAGTGAACAAACACTCATTAACTTAGTTCTTTAGCTGATATAGCAAAATGAAGATGTACAATGAATATCGTGCTATGCATTGGTTTTATGCAGCTTTATAACATGATTGGGTTATTTACAAATTGATGAGCCAAGTTTCAATTCACTTTAACTTAATCTAATTAGTTGAATTAGTGTTTGCTTTTCATTGGTTGTCATTCATTATATAAGAAGCGTTTTATTAATGTTTAAATAGATCTGATGAAGCGTGCACAGTGCACGCGAAAGCGCTTATCTCCAGCATTTTTATTCATGTGTCGTTTGGAATAAAGTCAGAGTTTTATCCTCACTTCTCGTGGTGTATCCTTGAAGTTTTCATTTCTGATTGTTGTGCCGTACTGCTCTTGCTGAAGGATACTTTGGAAACATAGCGGTATTGTTTTTCATATCATGTTTTTCATATCATACACCACAACACCCACATCACAACATAAACAAACAAAACTACACATATACACAACTCATACACACATAAGCAGGGGGCAAGCCCCTGCACTTCTATGGGGCTACACCCCTACTTATATATACTAACTCTGATATCGCACAAACACAAAACAAAAACCAACTCACACACGCACATTCTCCAACCCCTCACACACACATCAAACACATCAGCACACTCACACACACTCTAACTCCCACTCAAAACCCTTAGAAAACACTTACCTGACATAACACCTACATCCACACATGGCACCGTGCACCATCAAAACACAATCCCAGACATTACGCAGCGTAAGGTCATAACCGTGAATTTGACATATATTCTAGTTTGCGATTATGACTTTTTGCTATTTTTAACATTTGCTTTATAGTCTCGAGATACTGAAATTCGACATTTCAGTAATTCGAGGTTATAAAGTGTTTATATATATATATATATATATATATATATATATATATATATATATATAGTTTACCTTTACAAGGTCGCAAACAAAATATGTGAGCAGGCAAATATATCTGACTCACATAGTTGGAAACTGCACTACTATGAAACTATACTAAATAATGGGGTCCCACATGTGTCACTACTAGAGAGGCGCAACTATATAATACGGGGTGGCGTAAGCCACATCA
>NC_056731.1:1877455610-1877538110 GCF_019279795.1 Protopterus annectens | reverse complement strand
CATTCAGTCAGAGTATGCTAGCCATGGTCAGCCGTTTCTTCTTCTCTCACTCTGAACTGGTCAGGGTTCAGTCCTGGCGTATGACGTATATGATCAATCACCAGCGGGTCTCTGCACCATTTGGGTTATACAGCTGTAAAAACATAGTGCTAAATAATTACGTGTAAGAGCCGTCCCTTCTGTCGACATATCTCGCCATCGTTGCACTCCTTGGTAGCTCTTCTTCGAATCATTACTGAGGGGAGTGCTGCTGTGTTTTCTGTTAAATATTTCATTATCGCTTACGATATGGTTGGCACACATTTTATTTACACATTGTCCACTCTTATAGGATAGAGACAACTAACTCTGAAATGGTTAAAAATATTTATTCATTTAATTATTTATTTATTTGCTGACCAAATAGGTTAACCTGTCTATTGACCCTTTCCTGCTGCAACCTGCTCTCAGGGAGCAGCTCTATTACATATAACTACTTTTCAATTATACAAAGTTTACTCCGTTAACAGAGCCCAAAAAAAAGTACAAGGAAGATAAAAACATATTGCCACAATTTGCAATCTATACATAACAGTGAGCCCATTTCAGAGCAGTTGTCTGGATATATACTACATACAGATTTGGTGTACAGGTTGCATTTGGATTGCTAGTATGTCTTAACCTTTGTCTGTAAAACAATTGCATGTGGCATTATAGTTCATAAGGTCATGCAGAGCTTTTTTAGAATTAATTCAATGTCTGTAAAGGTCTGATTTCAGTTTAGTAGCCTATTTCAGGTGGCAGGTCCAGATCAGGAGAAAGCTTTTTTCTCCTGGTGTAGTTTTTGGGATGGTCTAAAATGATTACTGTTTTTTTGGCTTTCACTCAAAGAGTAGGGCTGTTATTGTAATGGCAGCTTTCTTCTTAATGTTGCGCAGTAGCCTAGTTTATTTATTATGAACAGTAGTCAGATGAAAATGAAAAATTTGTTACTATGAGACATGTTATTTATTTTATTACATCACAGGGATATGTACCTGAGTCTGCAAATATGGCATATTTGAGGATTATTTCTTTTCAGTTATCTGAATTTTTTGTATGTTTTTTGAGTGGGAGTGGTTATACATTGGCAATGTTCTATTTTGGGAGAAGAGTGTTCTTAGCTGTGGCAAACCTGGCCACTAGAGACAGAAATGTGTAAGATTATGTAATGATTTATGTAATCTCTGTAAATAGTCTGTTTGTAATATGTAATGCTGGAATTATGTAATGCTGTATCTGCTTACCCCTGGAGCTTTTCTCCCCGGGCCTCCGCTGAAAATGGACATGCATCCAGTCAGACTATCCCGGTCAACAAATGTAAAATAAAATAAAAAATAAATAAAATAAATGATGACAACACTACTCAAATTCAGTCCCGTTGTCTTTATACTTCTGCTAAGAGGCAACACTGAATACAATCCAGGACCTCAACAATAATGCATCAACCCAAACCAAAAAACAGCATCAAATTATCAGTTCCCCTCTTTAATGCCCACAGTATCAAGAACAAAACCAACCAAATCAATGCCTTTACCATACAGCATAATGTTAACATTATAGCTATTACAGAAACATGTCATAAACCTGACAACCCTGGTCTTCACCACCTCGTACCAAACGATTCATACCTACAAGATTGTAGAAAAGGCAAAAAACTTGGGACAGGATCATTAATTTTCTTAAGACAACTTTAACCCCACCATCACAGCACAAGTTAACAACAACTCAGAATTGGATACAAGCTGGATCCTTTTAAAATTTACAACAAGCACACAATACAAAACCCCTTTGTTACAGCCACTGAATATCTACTTCCAACTTTTTCGCTATCAAGATTCAATTCCTTCATCCAAGAGATATACACCAAAACTCCCAAAAACTGTAAGCTAATCATCCTTGGAGACTTCAACCTTAATTACGTAGAACAAAAGCCATTGATATGTCAGAACTCCTGGCCAGTTTAAGTCTTACACAAATCTCCTCTGAAGCCACTAAACCAAACTTTCAGTCCAACAGGCACACTTTACTAGGTCTTGTAATAACTAGTAATCCTAAAATGGTATTTAACCTCACCATACGTGTGCTGTCCTTCAGTTATCACTGTCCCATAACTTTCTCAGTACATGATCTAACATTAAAATATAAACCTAAACTTATCACCTTTACACTCAAAGCCATTCAGAATATCATTAATTGTAAAAATGCCTTGCCACCAGTGATTGGTCTCACTTACTTGCCCTAAAACACCCCAGAATCCTACTATGTTTGCCAAACAAATTATTTTCTTTAGAATGTCGAACCTCATAAACATGACTGGGTATCTAATGAACTCAAACGCTTCCTCAGATTACACGTTGAAACAGGGTAAAATTGGAAATGCAACCCCTTCACAGATTCCTGAGATAAATATACCTCACTATGCAACCTAGCCAAGCAATCCATCTGCAGACAAAAAAAACTACCAAACAAATGAATCTTACTTTTAGCCAAATTCCAAAGATACTGAAAAGAAAGCAACCTGCCTGATTGATCAAACAACTCACAAAACTCCATTCCCCATGACCTCTCTAATACTACCACAAACAAACTCTCATGTGTTGATTTTCTCAATGAGTTCTGCAGCCTTCCACAAGGCAACAACAACACAACACATACCTACCACCCCCACAGTCACCCTCTCACCTTTGCAATCCACTATTCCACTTTAAAAAGATTACAACCAAGAGATAGAAACATATAGCTCATATATGTAGAGATATTCCCCAGTCCCAGATAATCTAGTCCTTTGGTTCATTCAACTTTGAAAGGACTTCATCTCCCACCCTCTTACTCATATAGGCAACCTGTACTTAACTAATAAAATTCTGCCACATATATGGAAAACAGCAATAGTGACTGCTGTTCCAAAACTACCCAAGTCAACTACTGATTTATAATACAAACCTACCTCAGTATATTTCTTGCTTTAGGTAAAATACTAGAAAAAGTTATCTACAATCAAACTACTGCTTATTTACATCAATTACAGCTTCTATTAGGGCAGCAACATAGATTCTGGTCTGGGTGCAGTACAATAAGAGCACTCTACCGCACCCCCTCACAGATGTCATCCTATCCAATATAGACCTCAAAAAAGCCTTTGATCTAATTGATCATAACTTACTATCTGACAAATTAACTGAAATAGGCATTTGTAACAATGTAAATCCTCACTTTGTAACTTTCTTCACCAATAGATCCTTCAAGGTGAGAGTAGGTATCACCACCTTTGAAACAGTTCCTCTTATGAAACGAGTCCTTCAGGATTCCACTTTAGGCTATGTTCCTTATTTATCAACAAACTCGCATTTGATAACCCTCAAATACCTCTAATTCTTTATGCAGATGGCATGGTCAACTACAGGTCAACAAAGCCCACTCTATTATACAAACTCAGGTCCAAGTCCCTGAACCAATGGCTTATAGTCCAGAAATTTAGACAGTCTCTCAAAAACAAAAGCAAAGATATTTGGAACTAACCAATAATACCACCATTGAAACTATCACATCCTTCAAATACCTTGACATTTGGCTAGACCATTCTCTTAACTACATATTAAAAACTCATGCAGAAAGATCAAGACACTACTGTTCTGGGCAAACAAGCTATCAAATCTTCAGTCCACGTCAGTTAAAGCTGCCATAGCCAAAAGTATATTCTTATCACAACTCGAATATGGACTTCCCATAATAGCTGCAACCTCAAATAAAAATGCTTCCATCTCCATTAAAAACTCTCAGTTCATTACTAACTCCTCTATTAACAAGCACCACTGCATATCTCTTGCTAAAACTAAATGTCTCAGTACATTTCAGAGCCAACCTCCTACTAGGATTAGTAAATCACAAAGTCCTTTCTCATGGAACATCTTCCCCTCTCACTCTTAAATTGTTCACCAATACCCCCCCCCCCATGCACATAAAATCTCAGAGATATCTCTAAATCTCAAGCCAACCTGCTAACTCCAAAAACTCAAGATCATTGCACTGACCATGCATTCTCCATCTTGGCACCTAAATTATGGGACTCTGTTACACTCTCAAGCAGAGACATCCAAATGTACTCATACTAAAGGGAACAGCTCAATGCATACATCTTCAACCAAAGTGCAGCTGTACTCGGACAGGTCACATTACATGAACCCGCACCTGTCTCATACCCCTTTTCCATTTGTTAACTTCCTTATCTCATCTTGTCATCCCCTCACTTACTGCCTGTCATTCATCCTCCCTCTTCGCTTTGCATCTCTCATACTTCTCTCCTTTCTAGACATCTTCCCCCTGCATGCCTCTCTCTCTCTCTCTCCATTTCTCTGTCTTCTTCCATGGTATCCATTCCTGCAAATAGTTTCACTTGCCTCTTCTATTGTCTTCATATCACTCTATGTAATGATATGCTGTTATCCCTGCTGGCTATATCTCTATCAAAAAAGCTTTGCTAAGCATAATTCCATTTATCCATCCATGTTTTGACTTTGTAAACTGTTTCTTGAGCTAAATGTTATAACATTTTTGCATCTGTAAATATACATTTTAGCATATTCTGGTATCTGTAAATGTGTTTTGTTAATTTATTATGTGATCCTGTGTACCTGGGCTGTCCCTGCAAATGGTCCATTGAGATCAGCTCACTACCCCAGTAAACAAATGCAAAAAAGCAAGTAAATATTAAACAAATAAATAAAGTATAGCAAAGCTTAAGCTGAGTCAAGACTTTCTGCATAATATTATCAGTATATGAAGTGAAAGACAGAGAAGGGTCTAGAATAATGCCTAAGAGTTTGTACAATTTAACATTATGAGTAATATTACCTTGGATGTCAGTGACTGAGGTGGTAAGTAAGTTTGAGAGATTCCAGTCTGAGGCAAAGACGATGGTATTTGTCTTGGTGGGGTTTTTTGGGTTTTTTTTTTGGAAAAAAGACAATTGGCATAGATCAGTGATTTTTTTTTTTGTAGCTGGAATGGTAGACATATATATTTTTTGTTGGCCTCAACTAGTAAAATATTGCCTGTATAAAGAATAACTTCCAACTGAAGTAATTAATTGATAAGGTCATTTATCAAGAGCATAAAATGTTGGGGGCACAGCACTGAGCCTTAGGGAACTCTTGTGTTAAGCATTCTCTTTGTAGGGTATTGATTGTTGACATATACCTTGAAGGTTCTGTTTGATAGTTAGTTTTGAAACTAATTTAGTGTGTCACTGCCAAAGTGGACATTTCTAAGCCTCTGTTAATGTTTTTGAAGATTCATAGTCTTGAATGCTTGAGTCATGTCAACAAATATATCTACAGTTAAGAGGCTTTTCTTCATGTTACAACAAATAGCATCATTGGCTGTAGTCAAAGATCCTGTAGCCATGTTGTTTAATGGAATCCATGCTTCCAGACAAATAGCAGTCCACAACTATTTATCTGTTTGCTTATTCTGTTATATATAAGTATTTCAAAGAATTTAGAGATGGGGCAAAAAAGAAGCAGGATTGTAGTCTTTAGAAGAGATGGTCTGGCAACATTTGGGAGAGGCATGATAACAGAATATTGCAAGCAAAAGTTGCAAGCAGCCTGTAAAGCTAGGCAAAACACAAAAGCACAAATGTATGGTTTTATGATGAACAATGTTGTTTGAGAATTTACTTTCACCATATCAAGTAAACATATGAAACTCTACTAGGTGAACACCAAAATCAACTCGGACATTGTAGACACATCAAAAAAAAAAAAAAACTATAAAAACCAAGAATTGAGGATCAAAGCGAAAGAACGGAAATCAAACCACTGAAAATCAGACCAATACACATTTATTGTGAGCGCTTTCATCCAAGACTTTTACTTTGAACTTCTTCAGACAATAATTGCACAAGTGCTTGGAGACTTTAAATATCCCCCCATTAATCACATGACTAAAACTTGTGATGGCATTTCCTTACACCTATACTACTAATTACACAACAAATAATAAACCCTATATAAAAATGTTTAAAGATACATACATATATATATATATATATATATGTATAAAGCATATAGGTTCATAGGTAGGTACTATGCTATTGGCCCTAGGGCCTGTATAAGCCAAGCCAAACGGTACCCTGGATTTTGCTATCCAAGAAAATTATTTTCCTGTGCCCCTGTCAAGCAGAGCAACATAAGTGATCCCCAGGGTAAAAAAAAATATATATATATATATATATATATATATATATATATATATATATATATATATACAATATGCAATTATATTGAGTAGTAAACAATTATCTTTCAATAGCCTTAGGTTTAAGTACACATTGGTTAGAACAAACATCATTCAAACCTGGAAAATTGTAAGCATTTAATTTCACCTGACACATTAGTTCATGTTCCTCCAGTTTCAAAACCCAGGGTCACCCTTTCTTCCTTTTCAACTTGATCAATAATTTTTCATTTAAAACAGTGGCCTGGGTTAAGGGAAACATGTTTAGCCAAGACATTATATTATGTATATTTAGTTTGTTAATACTATACAGGTGGTTGTATAGGTGGTCTCTAAATTTGCTCTCCCTTTTTCCTATATGGAAACCTTCACAGATTTGACACATAGCTAAATATGTCATCCCACTAGCGTTACAATTAACTCTGCCCTTGATGTTGTACTTCCTATATCTAACTTTAAAAGTACTGCCAACATCGATATACTTACAATAAGGGCAGGATTCACATTGATACATACCAGGATATCTCACCAAAGGGGTCACACCTTGTTCCAAAATGTTCTTAATATTATTTCCCTTCTTAAAAGTGCATCTGGGTTGCCCACTTACTTTAAGTCTAATAGAAGTGTCATTCGACAACAAACTCCTAATTAAAGCTGACCTGGATTTTGAAAGATATAAATTTGATTATATAGAATGTTTAGCAGTTTTGACAAATACATGGAGAAATTGAGGGCTAATAAATTGAAAAAAACTAGAGCGGGACAGGCGTGATTACAAAAATGGAACTGCTCACCCACAACCCCCTCCCTAACAAGCTTGGGTTGGAGGGAATGAAGGAGGCATCCCTCTAAGTTTTAACAATTTTACACTGAATGATACCGTGCATAATAATAACACCAAAGGAACAAGTGGTGAACAAGCTACAAGCCCTCACCTTACGATGAACGAACGGTTGAGAGAGCAACAAACTCACCAAGAAAGTAATACTGCAAATACCAATAGCCAGTCTAATGATTGGGATTTTCATACATCTGTGAGGAAGAACCAACCAAATCTAAGGGGAGGATAGTGGCACAACCCTTGTTTCTGGAAATCAAACCGATGACAGAGATGAATTTGGGCCTTCCAGGGGACAACGTCCCCTTCGATTGAATGCATGGCAAAGTGCAGATTGTGAAAAATTATGAACGTGACTGTAACATATTTAATTTTTCTAATGATGAAGTCCCAATTTCTTTAGCAAATCTTTTGGCCAGAGGCATAACATTTGTTCCCAGTCATAGAACTTTTTAATTAGAACATTGATTGATTTTACAATGTTCCTATGTAAAATTAATCTGACTCTGTTGGCAGGTAATGGTTTTGAATGCAGTGTGTACCATAGGATATCAAGCATATTTAATCCAGCATTGCACCCTATACACTAACTAGTTTTGATCAAGTATGTGAGATGGATATTAAAAACCTGTTGACTAACAATAAAAGAGTACTTAATGGTGATAACTTGAATAAAAATGAATGTGAACTGTTAAATTCCTTGAAGGACTTTGTCAGGATAATGAAACCTGACAAAGGGGTTGGTTTGGTCTTTATGGATTAGACAGATTACAAAGACAGGATGTTTAAGACCTTGTTGTCTTATGAACCTGTCGCCAAAAATGAAGTCTATGGTGCATATCAGAGAATAAGATCTTATATAAATGATTTATTCATCAATGGTCAGATTGGCTTGTTCTTCTTATTTGGCTTCCCCTTTAATTCCTGAAATATTTGGGATTCCTAAAATCCACAAAACCTTAAGAACCCCCTTTACGTCCTGGTAGGAATTCAGTTACCTACGCTTGCACTATGGTGAAGACAAGTTAAAGGAATTTTTGGTAAATGAACTTCAGATTTGCAAAAAAATATTGGTCTTTCTTTGAATGTATTAATGACTTTGAGTTTAAAACTAATTGCAATTTTGTGACAATTGATGTAAGAGATTTGTATGCAGTGCTTCCGCACGATTTGGGTATCCAGTGGGTGACAGAATTTCTTGTACGAAAAGAAGCACCTAATGAGGATATTACTTTAGTAGAAAAATCATTAGGCATTATTTTAACTAATGATTTTATACTTTTTGAGGGCCAGTATTTTTACAGAAGAGTGGAGTTTATATGGGCTCACCATGTGGGGCCGATTTACCAGTACAATTATGGCATTTTGGGAATGTGAGTTCTTGTTCAAAAATCCAATTATGAATGCACAGATTTACTTTTACACCCGGTATTTGGATGACATCTTTATTATTTTTAAAGATGATGCTGAGCCAAGTTTAAATCTTTTAGACTATTTGAATGATTTGACACACTTTTTGGAATTTACTTTGCAATTCTATCCAGAAATTATATCTTTTCTGGATGTTGAATTAAAGAAGTATAGAGAAAATTCTAGATATGTATCTAAGATTTTTAGAAAGAGTACGTATTGTAACTCTTTCTTGCATTTCACAAGAGCTCAACCTCTTCTGTAGTTAAAGGCCAACTAGTTAGGAAAGCTAGAATGATTTCACTAGATGAAGAATTTATGAATGAATATGAGAACTTGAGAGGTATGTTTAATATGAGAGGGTACCCCTTATCTTTTGTGGACAACCTAATTAAAGAAGTGTGTGAAAAGAGTGCTAGAGGTAACCCCACTTTGAACTTTAAGTGAATAGTAAGCCCACATTGTGTTACTGTTGAACGGCCTGAACAAACTGAGTACAGTTTGGGTTTTATAACCCAGTTTAATCAACATTCCTGCCATTTAAGAAATATTTTGTTGAAAAATTGGAGTTTGTTGTTGAATGACACTTATATTAGACTTAAAGTAAGTGGACAACCCAGATGCACTTTTAAGAAGGGAAATAATATTAAGAACATTTTGGAATGAGGTGTGACCCCTTTGGTGAGATGTCCTGGTATGTATAAATGTGAATCCTGCCCTTATTGTAAGTATATCGATGTTGGCAGTACTTTTAAAGTTAGAGATAGGAAGTACATCAAGTGTAGATTTAATTGTAACTCTAGAGTGGTGACATATTTAACTATATGTCAAATCTGTGAAAGTTTCTATGTAGGAAAAACGGAGCTCAAATTTAAAGACTGCCTATATGAACACCTATATAGTATTAACAGACTAAGTATACATAATGTCTTAGCTAAACATATTTCCCTTAACCCAGGCCACTGTTTTAAATTTAAAATTATTGATCAAGTTGAAAAGGAAGAAAGAGTGGACCCTGGGTTTTGAAATTGGAGGAACTTGAACTAATGTGTCAGGTGAAATTAAATGCTTACAATTTTCCAGGTTTGAATGATGTTTGTTATATCCGATGTGCACTTAAACCTAAGGCTCTTGAAAGATAATTGTTTACTACTCAATATAATTGTATATTATATAGCCTAACTGTATTTATACACACACACACACACACACACACACACACACACACATATATATATATATATATATATATATATATATATGTATATATATATATATATATATATATATATATATATATATATATTATTTTTTTTACATATGTTTTATACATATACTGTATATCTTTAAACATTTTTATTTTATATAAGGTTTATTATTTGTCTTGTAATTAGTATTATAGGTTTAAGGAGATGACATCACAATTCTTTAGTCATGTGATTAATGGGGATGGATATTTAAAGTTTGTAAGCACTTATGTAATTATTGTTTGAAGAAGTTCAAAGCATAAGTCTTAGATGAAAGTGCTCACAATAAATCTGTATTGGTTTGATTTTTAGTGGTCTGATTTCTGTTCTCTCGCTTTTACCCCGTTTCTTGGTTTTCATTGTAGACACATGCTATTTTAGTAATTTGGATTAGTATTCTGCTATTCTGACACATTTCTTTTACCAAAAAGTGTGTTTCTTTAAGGCTTGGAAATATCAAGTATCTGCATTCATTCATTCTTGAAAAGCTTTCTGGGTAGTGACTTTTTCAATATTTACTGAATTTAATGTATCCCATCTGCTAACAAGAGTAACCTGCCAGCACTACTAATGGGCCAAGAAGAACTGAATACTTTGTTTATTCAAAAACAAAGAATAAACACCATAATAATACAGCATAATGCAGACAGTCCTGGCAGACTACATGATTTTGTTAAGAATTTTGTTTTCAGAGTTGTATCTGATTTTGCCTTAGAACTCTTTCCTTGGTACCTTAATATTTTGGGCAGATTTCTGTGTAGTCAGGTTACTGTCTGATGTCATATATTGCAGTTATACATTTTTCTTTCTTCTTGAAATGTAAATATAAAAATAGAAAAATATAAGAAATGTCTTCAAATGTTGTCACTTTAAAAGCACAGTATCAAAGTACAAACAGGAGGCTTGATTTTAGGTCATAGTTTTGATTATTACCAATATCGTTTGGCTACAGCTGGTTACATTTAAATTTGTATTCTTAGAGTGACTGCATATGCTGTTGATCTCTGAAAGCTTATTTTTTCTTACCTTATGATGTTGATGTTTGCAGACTTTCTACTTCAATGAATCACTGCAATTCATGGAGGATTCATAGTAATGCTGAAACCATACCTTCACAGATTAGTACTAGGCTGACTGTCCTTGTGGGCCATCTTAAACCTAGCTAATTAACTCATGTGAGAATCAAACCCTGCATCTTGTGTCTATGAGGCAAATACCTTAACCATTACGCCAACCTCCCTCTATTATAACTTAACTATAAGAAATTTAGAAAACTAAACGTTTTATGTTGTTATTGACTTAACCTTATCCCACATGGATTTACATAATATAACCTCCCCAGCTTGACTACCACCTTTCACCCATTTCCCAGGTCACAACTGCTGCTCATCTGTTTATTGATACTTTGTATATAATGTCCTCCCTCAATTATACCCTTTATTTGCTTCATAAGTTTACACTGATTTTAAAAGAAAAAAAGTGACAAACGTAACTATGCTCATCTAGTAGTATAATTTTCTATGCTAGAATATCTAATTGCATAACACAGCAAGCCCAACACTCCCACTTCTATACAAATACACTTTATATTTTGTTTAACTGTGGATATACTAAACAAAGACATAGTAACCTGTGCATGTCTAAACTTAGTAATCTAGATTACTGCTATGCTCTCCCATTCCTTATACACAATGAATTTATTTAAACTTTTAACATTAGCTATTGACAATTAAAAACATGCATTGACTCCAAATACACAGCATAATATAAATCTTTAGCTGTGAGTTTGAAACATACATTTACAACTTTGGCCTTAAGATTAATCCTTAAAAACAGTTTCAGTTTCTTGATAGACAATCTGATACGAACTGGTAATTGCACAAAAGGTAAGAATATTAATGTATAAACACTAGAAACGTTGTGAATAACGTCTGGATTCATAGACTGGCCTATTAATGTGTGGCACAGAACTAATGCTTCATAAGCAGACAGCACAGTGTTGCTAAATAGACATGAATCAAGAAACAGGTACACTTAGCATGAGTAGAAAGAATTCTGTGTATTAAGGAGGCAGGAGATATGAAAAGGACGCTTCATAAAGGACGCAGAGTGTCATAAGTGAGAATCTGTGAAGAAAGGCAAAGCTGCAATCTCTTAACATATTATATCACAATAATGTGAATGAGAAAGGCAGCGGGTAGCATTAGCTGTCACCCATATTTGCATGAAGATAGCGTGTGCACCAAAGTAAGAACATTAGCGGATGTGGTAATGCGTAGAAACATTACAGGAAGTAGTAAACAGTGAAAAGGGGACACAAGAATCGGATAGAAAGGAGAGCAGAGGAAAAGAAGACAAGTTGTATAGCAAGCAGAGAAACACACAGCAAGAATGCCTAAGGTAAAGCATGTTGAGGGGAGAACAGTATGTTTCTTTGGGTGGGTAAAGGACCCATTTTATATGAGCACAACAGCTAATAAAACACTCATCTCAATGTTTATTTTTCTCCTTGGTGAATACTACAGGTGCAATACTTTTTTTTCTCCCTTGACCTTTCCCTGTCTTCACCTAGGCACTCCAGTGTTAGCTGTCTCTATCATTACATGCATGCACACAGTGATTGCTTGTCACATTTGCTCAGTTGCTCACTTTGCTCTCCTCTCATCCCAAGATGTTCTTAGCTTTACAGTATCAAGGAAAAAAATTCACATAGCCAATAACAAAGTCGAAAAAAAATTGAAACTTATTTCTAACTTCTTATCCTCTCCTTCGGACACTAGCCAAAATTATCTCTGGCCCATGACCTTAAAATTATTCTATGGGTAGCTATCTAACCAATCACAAGCAATTAAATGGGCTTAAATATTTTCAGAGCTTCAGCTCATAATCATTGGTGTTTATCCATGTGGCACAGCCACGTGTTTGTGCCACATTCTGGCAGTGATGCTTCCCTGTGACAGACAACACTGGACTGTTTCATTTCTTATTCCCATTTAAAATATTGATATTCATAGATATGGGACTCACTTACTAATGAGGATTTTTGAATATTATTGACATTCCAAGGTCACAGAATAGCATATTAAAGGGATGGTCATATTGCAATATAGAGCCATCCCCTGGGCTACACAGTGGGTACTGTCAAACCCTGAGATATGACCTGCTTGCCATACTGCCTCATTCTGTCTTTACAGATTATGCCCATGATTCCTTCCTCGTCTGTTCTGCCATCTCCCTTGACCAACTTCAGGCAATCAGAAGCACTTTCATCATTTGGAATGATGACTTACTGATTTACAATCTCAGTTAAATGCCAATAAAATAAACTTAATTATATTTGGATAAGATGTTATTTCCATTAATTTACAACAAAATTTCTAAAATTGCAGCAAACGTATGTAACAAAACTCACCATTGCAAACATTTAAAAAAGTTAATGACCAGAATTAAACAGCCTTTTCACTGTTGATCAACTAAAGATTATACTCAATATATTATTTAAGCCAAGTAAGTGTCCAACAGTATTCTCTATTGTTCGCAAATACATGCCAACCTAAAACCTACAATCATAAGCACATAATTTTTACAGATGTAATTCTGCAGGCATCGTGGAGACTTTTTATAGTCTGTCCACATATCCACACTGTAAAGTCTCACAGTTCACACAGGAGAGTAAGGCTCTGACCTGTTAACAAACTCCTTGATGTAGCCCAAGGTAAATGGTTTGATGCCTTCAGCCTCCATGTGCTAACTGTGTGACTCTGAGTAAGTTATCTAACTGGACAGTGTTATTGAATCACCCCAGAAAAGGGAGATATGTGTCCATTGGGCTTCCCACAACAAATATATAAAATAAAACTATGGGACTCAAGAAATGAGGAACACAGGTAGCTCTACTCACTTTCAACACAAATTAAAAATAGCCTCAAAGTGACATTGCATTTGTTCTTAAACATCAACACTAACACTTCTTCCACATATAAGATACTACTAATCTCTAATCTCAATTTTGTCTATTCCTTCCTAATGTCATCTTTGTTCTTTCATTACATACAACTATCTTATTGTCTCTTTAATCTTATGTAAATAGTAGTTTGTATCCTAACTGCAAAACATGTATAATGCTATTTATGTACTAAGCTTTTTATCTGTTGTATAAATTACAGGAGGAAATGCCAGGTGCGGCAGGCAGTGGGATCAAATAGACACACAGTTAAGACCAGAGGCAACATGAGAAATACATACAGACAAACAACGGGAAAACAAATGACTAGGCACAGGATGAAATACAGACAGCATGCCAACTGTCATCTGGTCCAGGAGGTCATTACTAAGACACAGTACATGGTGGTTCTTGGTGTGGGTAACCAGCAGTAATAGACACTGGACTGCATTAGCCAGCCAGTCCAGTGATCCTGGTAGTTGTTGCAAAAGAGTTTATATGTGTCAGCCCAACAGTGGACCATCACCTTCACTACCTACTTCATTGCTGGCATAGCAAGGCCTGAATCCTCCTCAGACAAGGCATTCATACACTGGTCATCTGTCTCAGCCAGAGCCTCAGTATGGGCAGCAGCATCCTACCCCTTATCCTCATCACCCCAGGCTTCCTCAGCTGCTTTGCCTTCATCCAGGTTTCTGTACCACAGAGTCATACTTCTTACACTACAATTTATTTTACACCTTACTTTTCAACTTCTTTGGCATTCATCTGTCACACACTACCACTGACACTCTGTGCCAGTTTGCTGTAGCACACTTGATTCTAGCTTCACCCTTCGCATTCTAACTTTCTTTCTCCTCAGCCATACCTCCAAGATACTTGATGCAGTTAAGCTGTTGCACTGTTTTCCCATCTATCTCAGATTTAAGCTTCTTCTGATTTATCCCATTTGCTACCATGACCATTGTCCTTTCTGTGCTCGGTTTCATTCTTTGTACCTTCATCTTTGCATTCCAGTCTTTTATCATTTGCTGAAATTCCTGCACAGTGTCTGCTTGTGTAGTGCCGCATTGAACAGCTTTATTGCAGCTTTATAAATCTGTCTGCAGCAGCCAGTTTGCAGAATGTAGCACACTCCCAGTATAAGCAGGAGTGAACTCAGAGCCCAGCCCTGCTGCACACCCACTAGCACTTGGAAGCCCTGTGTGAGTCTGAACACTATCCATTATTTTCTCATTGCATCCCTGCACATAGCCTGCACTAATGCCACCAGGGTTTGTGAAAATTTTAAACCATTACAGAACTGCTCAGATCAACTTTCTTGGTGACCTTGTCATATGCTTTCTCCAAGTCCAATAATGAACAGTGGGACACTTTACTCACCCCATCCTCTTCTTCTTGATCTGTCTCACTGAGAACAACGGGTCAGTTGTACTGCAGCCTGATGAAAATCCGAACTGCTTATCTCCCATCTAATTTTCTTCTACTTGTGTATTAATGTGTCTGTTTCTCTGTCCAGTAATTTCATGCAGTGGAACAGGAGTCTGACACCTCTATACTGTTGCAAATATCCTCTTGTATATTTGCACAAGAATACTTAGTCTCCAGTCATCTGACACATGCCTCTTTCTCCCTACAACTATGGCTACTCTGAGGAGACATTTTTCTGCTAACACATCTGACATCCTGATCATATCTGGTATGACTTCATCTGAGCTTGCCACTTTCCCTAATTTCCTTTTCTTTAGTGCACTTTCTATTTTACTTTGGGTGGGATCTCCTTTATCTTTCACCTCAGGCTGTCAATATCTCAGTACAATGTTTGTGGGGTTTTCTTCACCTTTTTAAAGTATTCCAGCTACTGCCTTTTATATTCTATTGACTGGGGTGCAAATCGTTGCCATGTTTTTTTTACTAGCATCAACCAACAACCTTCTTTATTTTATTTACCTTTTACCTGTGACGCACCAACACTGAATTGTTGAGTAGTAAAACTTTAAAATCAGCCATGGAGCGGAAATAGGTTCATCATGGTGGCAGCGTGATTCTTTAGCTCCATGCCTGGATATCCTTTTTGTACTATATTCCTGGTGCAGTGAACCCAATTCCATTAGTCTTTGACTTTAGACTTTAACTATTGTGCTGAACATTTCTTGTAATTTTGGATATATGGCCCCATGATTTATGCTTCTGATCTTCCGACCAACTATCATGCTTTGCTGACTGAGAAGTTAGATGAACCTTCTTCTTTAGTGGCTAGAGTTTTGGAAGTCACTTTTGAACTTAAATCACAATCCTTACAAAATCAGGAAAAGCTACAGCAACTTACTACCAAGACAGACTTTTTGGAATCAACAATCCCAGCAAATGTGCAGCACATTCTGTCTAACCAAACTGCACTGCAAGACAACATGACTATTTTTGAAAAGTTAAGGCACGAAACAGAATATCTAGAGAATTTCCCTAAGAGAATTAATTTAAGGATTGTGGAACTAAATTAACTGCATGGCAAAAAAAAGCCTACTCCATTTTTTGCAACCCAAATTACCAGCAGCATGAAGTTTCCCATTCCATAAAAATCTAAAGAGTGCATTGTACTAACGAGTGCATTGTACTTTATGGCTTCTTTCAAAGCCCAAACACCTTCCATGATAGACTGTGGTGAACTTTTTTTTTTAAGTTCACTGAAAAGGAGGACATATTAAATAAGATAAGAACATATAAAATCTTTGTACTGGAAGGATGCAAAATCCATTTAAACAAGGGTTTTTCACCAACAGTGATATCGCAGAGAAAGACCGTTGTGCCTATCAGTTCCCTTTATTATAAACAGTACATTCCTACCTTTTTAACTTCCCTGTCAACCTATGCCTTACATAGCAAAGAGCTAGAGTTAACTTTAGCACACTTGATGTGCTATGGGGATTCTAAAAAATCACCTACAGAATGTTCCTATAACGGACTCATTTGGCAAGCAGGATATAGTAAAGATGGACACCATCCACACCCCTAACTCACAATGGTCCAGAAGACAGAATGAAACATTCCATCAGTCGTGACAAGTTTCTCATCTTTACAGCTGAGCTAAGGCCTTTTTACTTCCTACTTCATAACCTGTTAAAACTAACATGGGGGTTTGCCAGAGTGAAGATACAGTCCAGATTGTCCACCATGAACAGCCAGTCATCAGCTTTGTGGCATAGCTTCCACTAATAAGAGCAATTCTACTAAGATCTTAACAACAGACCTGAAAGAGATGGCCTACACCCCATCACTGCAAGAGTCCAAACTTATTGTCCTGCTTAAACAAGGCAAGGACCTACAAAAGTTGAGAACTATAGGCCAATTTCATGTATTTATAATGAAGCGAAGTTAAATACAAAGATAGTGACAAATAATTTAAAACCATTATTACTGTCTTTATAAACCCCTGGCAGGTTTTATAAACAGAAGACAGAATACTGACTATACGTACAAATTATTATCCATTATACAAAATGAGCATAAACAGTAACAAATCTGCTCACTGTATTTACTGATTTTGAGAAACCATTTGGTCCTGTTAAATGGCAGCATCTGTGGCATATTTTATTTGCTTATAGCTTAACTTATATTATTACCATCAACATGTATTAGTAGCCCATAGATTTTGTTTTGGCAAGCTCGTCAAGAGATTTGCCCCCCAAAGTGGCACAAGACAGGGCTACCCACTGCCTCCCTTTTTGTATTAGCCATTAACCCTATTGTAATGATTTGACTGTATGATTAGCATCTGGGTTAGGTGGGGGAGGGTCAAAGAGATATAAATTCTATGTTTGCTTTTGCTTTCATAGTAAGTACAGACCCTATAAACTGTTTTCTAACTTTTCAACTACTGCTGGCAGCTAAAAACTGAAATTCTACCTATTAATGTTGTAACTCTTACTCTCAGCAAGATAAGGCAAATGCTATCTTATAAATAGTCTACTAAATCCTCCAAAGTATAGAACTGTACTGTAGTATAAAAGCCACAATAACTGACAACTTGAGCAAGCTAATACATTTTATTTTTGCTGGCAGAATTTTGTTTAAGATACCTGCTCCCAAATCTGACTCAAGATGCCCAATCCTCCTATTTGGACCTGTTCGAATCTATCAAGATTTAACCCTTTACCCTGATCCTGGGTGACTTTAACTTCCGAAACATAGACTGGAAGAACTACTCATGCCAGAACACAAATGCCTCGAGATTCCTTGATTTTGTCAATGTAAATACCCTGGAACAACTAGTCAATGCCCCCACAAGAGGTGATAATATCTTTGACTTGGTATTAACCAACATGAGTAACCAGTGCAGCATCCCTATAGTATCATCCTCCCTACTAAGATCCGACCACAAAGTGGTCACTTTCGAGGTCACCATCTCCTCCATCCCCCCCTCTAGCTGGAATCAGACATTAAAACTTATCCAAAGCTGATTACAGCCTCCTGAATGATGGTATAAATGGCTTCACAGCCCCCTCCCCCACTGTAGGAACTGGCAACCAATATCCAAAACTACACCAAAGCACTATATGAGCATTTATATAGATGCATGGAATCAGGAATACCTGACAGGACTAAATCATCCTCCACGAGGAAAAGTAAACCTGTCTGGTGGACATCAGCAATAAATAAACTCTATAACAAAATGAAAAAATTGCTATCCAAGACCAATAAGGAGCAGGTGCCCAAATGGAAGCAATATCTCCTTAGTCTGAACAAGCAAATAAGAGCACTAGTGAAATCCTCCAAAGCAAACTTCAAGTCCAGATTGGCCACATCTACTAGAGACAATCATAAGGCCGTCTTCACATATGTCTGCAACCTCAAACAAAGCACCCAGATCTGTTCAGAACTGGTGGTCAAGGACACCACATATACAAATGTCGTAGATACTTGCTTGCTGATATATTCAGCAAAAACTTTACCCATCTTCCCCCCATCAACTTGCAGCACCATTAGGCACCCTATTCAACCAAAGCCTGAGTACTGGCTTCGTCCCAGCTGAGTGGAGGACAGCTACTGTCTTCCCCTTACACAAAGATGGAGCATCCACCAATCTGGGTAATTATAGACCCATCAGCCTAACTAACCTGATCTGCAAGGCCATGGAATGGATTATCATGGACCTCATTAATAAGGACATTGGCAAAATTTGGTTGACTTTTTGAAATAGTCACCAAAGCCAAGGATGAGGGGAAGATGGTGCACACCACCTACCTTGACCTGGCCAAAGCCTTTGACACTATTTCCCAGTCAGGCATTAATAGATAAACTCTCTCAACTAGGCATCAATCCATATGTTACCAGGTGGGTAGCAAACTGGCTCACTGATAAAACTCATTTAGTCAAAATAGAGGAAGCCACCTCAAGCAGTAGACCTGTAACAAACGGCATACTCCAGGGACATGTCTTGGGGCCTCTGTTATTTGGGATATATTTTTCTGAGGTGCAGGCCAAAACTAGTGGGCTATGGCTGACCAAGTTTGCAGATGACTGCAAGCTGGGTGCTGTCATCAATTCCCCTAGTGATGTATATATCCTTCAAGAGGGTCTCACTCAGACAAATGACTGGTGCCAGAAACATGGACTGAAGCTGAATACCAAAAAATGCATCATCATCCCCTTTGGTGAGTGTGATGTCCCCACAAATTATCACATTAATAACAATGTCCTAAAGACGCAATCAGTCATGAGGGATTTGGGCACCCAGGTTGATAGCAGCCTGACTTTTGACCACCATGTTGCTTCCATTGTATGGAAAGCCTTCCACATGGCCCACCTGATAAGTAAGGGTATCTCATCCAGGGAGAAGGAGGTCATAACATCCCTGTATGCTTCCCTTATAAGGCCGATTATTGAGTACAATGCCCCTTTCGTCATGTATCTTGCAAAGCACATGCAGCAGCTGGAGAGACCACAGAGGTTCCTCACCAGGAGAATCCAGGGCCTGAAACATCTACCATATACAGACAGGCTAAAAGCCATGTCCCCCTACTCAGTTTCAAACAAACTCCTCAGAGGTGGCCTCTGTCTGGCATACAAGGCAACCACGGACTCGACCTTGATGAGACTGATCCATATCCGCAAGTCAAGCTCCACTCGAGTAACCCACATGCGCAAGCTCATCCTGGTCTGTGACATCAACAAGACTTGTTGGCAGAACAGATTTGTGTCCCAGACACTCCCCCATCTATGGAATAGACTCCCTCACCACATCAAGCGCAGTACCTCTTTACCACTTTTTAAGTGCAACCTGGATAACTGGATGGGAAACAGAAAATATACCCCTGGGATTCCACCCTGCTGGACAGGGACATCGGGTGCTGACTTGTCTAAACATAGGTTCATAGGTTCATAGATTAGTGCTAGGCTAATTGCCCTTGTGAGACATTTTAAGGCTAGCCAGTTATCCCTTAATACATGGGCTAAGTTATTGGCTAGGCTTATAAGGGCATCAGAACCGATAGTCTAGTAACCTCCCATGATCCTATGGTGCATTCATAGGTTCATAGGTTCATAGGTTGGTACTAGGATATTGGACCTAGGGCCTATACAAGCCTAGCCATAACAATTCCCTGACTGTTACTTCCCTGGTCCCCTGTCTAACAGGATGATTGACGTGATCTCTGGGGTAAATTTCCTATCTCCCATCCAATCGTCAAGGTTCTTTTTGCAGAGGGCCAAAGAGGTGCTCAGCTTGACATGTATGGGCAGTCTATTCCAGAGTATGGGGAGTCTCTGGGTCAGAAACCTATCCCTCCAGCATGTTTTGTTCATTGTGATGACCAGGTTTAGATTTATGGAGTGTGTGGCTCTGAGGGATTGGGATTTCTTTAAGTGTAGCATGTCCAACAGCTCTGGGTTTGTCAAGGCCTTGTATGTTAAACAGAGATTGCTGCTGAGCAGGAGATAAGTGACAGAGTATAGCTGGAGTTTTTTTAGACAGTCAGCATAGGGCATCTGCTTTAGGCTTGTGATTCTTTTAGTGAGGTATTTCTGTGGACTTTCCAGTTATTGCAGATGTCTTGTGAGGTACATACCAAACTGGGCGTTGTACTCTATAATGGGTCTAAAGAGGTATGAGTACAGTGGGACAATGACCTCCTTTTTTCTGGATGAAAAGCCCTTAATGATGAGGTATGCCACAAAGAAGGATTTTCTGACTGTTGTGGCGATGTGGTTATCGAAGGTGAGACCACTGTCCACTTGTGTCCCTAAGTTCCTTATCACACTTTCGGTGTTTAGTGTACTGCCACTTATGTGGTAATTCATGGGTACATGTTTTTTCCTAAAGGGGATAACTATACATTTCTTGGCATTGAGCTTGAGCCCATGGCTCTGGCACCAATCATCTGTTTCTGTAAGGCCCTTTTGTAGAATATCCACATCATTTGGGGATTCAGTAATGGCTCCCAGTTTGCAGTCATCTGCGAACTTTGTTAGCCAGAGTCCCTTAGTGCTGGCCTGTACTTCAGAGAAGTAGATGCCAAACAAGAGTGGTCCCAGGACTGAACCGTGAGGTACTCCACTTGTCACTTGTCTGGAGTTGGATTTTGAGTCGGCTACTTTTACAGAGTGGGTTCTGTCAGTAAACCAGTTGGTAACCCATCGAGTGACATAGGGATTAATACCCAGCTTAGTAAGTTTATCTATGATTCCAGAGTGGGGGATGGTGTTGAAGGCCCTGGCAAGGTCCAGATAGGCTGTGTGGACTGCCTTGCCCTCATCCACAGCTTTGGATACTGATTCAAAGAAGTCAATAAGGTTAAGGAGACAAGATTGGCCCTTTACAAAACCAAACTGGGTGGGGTCCAGTGTTTGAAGGTTGCCAATGTCTTTGTTTATAAGTTCCATGATAATACGTTCCATGACCTTGCAGATCAGGCTAGTCAGACTGATGGGGCGGTAGTTCCCAGGGTCCAAGTTGGATCCCCCCTTGTGGAGTGGGATAACTGTAGCTGTGCACCACTCACTGGGCATGAAGCCTGATGTGAGGCTATGATTAAACATGGCATGGAGCATCGATCTCCCATGTTGGTAATGACCAAGTCTAGGATATTTGAGCTGCTGGTGGAACTATGGATTAGTTGGTCCAGGGCACTGGAATTTATGAATTCCAAGAACTGTTGGGCTAAGGTGTTGGTGCCCGAATAGTTTTCCCAATTAATGGCAGGGTAGTTGAAATCACCCAGTATTAGGGTGTTTGGTTGTATCTTAATATTTTCCGGTATGTTTAGAAAGGTGTAGTGAGAATCTTGGGGCATGGTGGAGGATCTGTAGCAAGCTACAATTTGGATTGCAGTCTTACCTAGTATTAGTTGCACCTGTAGAATTTCAGATGCATTGTGTTAGGCAACTAGCCTGGAGGTGTGAATATCCTTGGTGAATATGGACATTCCTCCACCTTTAGTGTTTTGGTCCAAGTGTGATGGCCAAAAAGTGTGGCAAGAGTTGTTTTATTTATTTATGTATTTATTTATTTATTGACATATGTTAACCGGGTTTGTCCAACTGGGATTTTGGCCCATTTTCAGTGGAGACCTGAGGAGAAAAGCTCCAGTAGTACATTTTTAAACAAGTACAATTTTAAACAATATTGATATAATAGCAGTTATAGCAAAAAGATTCACATATGTTGGGTTACATGCATAAAGTTAAAGTTGCATTAAAAAGACGCTTAGTAACATAATTTTACATTGATATAGTTCAATGGGTCAGCAATATTTTTTTTTGTTTGTATAACATTATGCAAATGCATAGTAGACACATTGGAGAGAGAGGTGTAATGAGGTATTAAGTATGGTCCTTTTGAGGGTACATAAAGGGAAGGAAGACTGGGTGGGGTCATGGCAAGGGCAGGTCCTGGAATTGAGAAAAGAAGCTTTTAGTTCATTTTTAAAGTGCGAGGTGTGGGAGATTGAACGTAAGTCAAGGGGAAGTTTGTTCCAAGCATGGGCAAGGGAGTGTTTGTAGAGTAGTTTGCCTACTGACCTTTTTGGGTGGTAGACATCAAGTAATTGTTGGTTAGAAGTACAGAGGGTCCGGGATGGGATGTAGATGGAGACTAAGTAAGATAGAGATGGACAGAAGGAGGTTTTATAAAGAATAGAGTGTAGCATATGAAATTGATAAGACAGCAGAAATTGGGGAAGTTCAAGCCATTGAAGAGAGTTTAAAGAAATGCAGTGGTGTGAGTTGTATGGGGAGTTAGTAATGAATCTGGCTATTTTATGGTAAGTCTGTTGGAGTTTGTTTAGAGTGGAGGCCTGGATATTGGTAAGAACTGGGGCAGCGTATAAGAGGGAGGGGAGGAGGAGTGCCTGGCCCAGGGTAAGTCTAGATTCAGGGGTTAGGAATTTTTTGTTCCGATATAGCAGACCTAGTTTCTGGTTTGTCTTTTTATACATTGGAGTATGTGTAGGTTGAACTTTAGTTCATCATCGATAATGACCCCTAGGAGTTTTGTGTGGGTGTCAGGTTGGATAGTTGTATTGTTAGAAGATGTAATAAAAAAGGAGGTTTGTGATGAGAAAGAGAACGGGGAAGGAAAAGTAGTAGTTTGGTCTTTTGGGGATTTAGGATCAGTAGGTTGTGAGAGAGCCATTGTTCAGTGGATAGTAGGGCCTGTTGGGTCAGGGAGTGTAGTTCAGGAATGTTACTTGAGATGGATATAAGTGTAGAGTCGTCAGCATACTGAATAAGGGAGGATTTTTTGCATGAGGTGTAAAGATCATTGGTGAAGATGTTAAACAACAACTACAACAAGATGTTGTAGCCTGGTATTGCAGGGGTGCTCTCTGGAGCCTTGAACCAGGTTTCAGTTACTGCACAGATATCGATGTTCTCCATTTTTAGAAGTGCCTCGAGAGAGTGCATTTTGAGGTTTAGACTTCTAGCATTGAGTAGCATTACCTTCAGATTTTACATGCTTATATCTGTTACGGTGGTGGTTTTGTCCTTTGAGCCTTGCCTAAAAAAGGCACTATAGGGGTGGCTAGAGCCTTAGCCAGTAACCTGAATCCCAGGGGTGACAGGTGCAGACCATCTCTGGCAAAGCAATGTGGTCTTACTGCCACTAAGAAAACAGATAAGGCCTCCAGACAAAGGATTTCACTACAGCTGAGGTCAACACTGAGAGATATACAGCTATAACACACAAGAAGAAGATTAAGTACAGTTTGACAGATTACAGAGATATTAAATAAAAATGCAGAAAAAAATGAGAATAAACTCTTATCTTTTCTCAATATCACAGCTGGCAGTAGGTCAGTCTCTCTGCAGCAGCCTGAGCAACAGGTATATCTCTGAAATAAGTAGTGTGTACCTTTCATAGTGATGTATTGTCCCAAACTTTATTATTTCCTAATACATATCCAAACTTCTTTTTCAGATCTTTGGCTTGCTAAAATTCAAAATTTAATGTTAGCCTATGTCTGGCAGTTAGGTAGGCATAAGGTACCCTCTAATGTATTGCATTTCTCAACTGAAAATGTGGATTATATTTTCCTAATATCAGAAAGTTTGCATCTGCTTTTCTCTTGCAAACATTTTTTACCCATTAGGTACAGCCTCATGTTTTTAGACATTTATTGAGGCTAACATTTTAGATACCTATTTATTCTTAGGTCTATTATGGTATAACAAATCAAGGCCATGAATAGCTTCATAGGTTCATAGGTAGGTACTGGGCTATCTGCCCAAAGGCATATATTAGCCCAGCCATTTTGTGCGGTATTCATCACCCCTTTGGTTAGTTCCCTAGGCCCTTGATCTAGCAGCTAGTACCCTTGGCTGAAGCCTAAACTGTTTGCATAGCTTGGAGATTATATACAAAACTATTAAATTATTGCAAGGAGCTTGTGGTAAAATCTTTTTTAGGTAGGACTGATGCTCTTATGTGAAGAAACTCAATTTTTGAGATAGGTTATCTTCATATTCACTGGCCAAATTATCAAGAAAAAAGTCATTTGTGCAGGGTTAAGTTACTTTATAAATCAGAACAAGGGGGTAGTTTGGATATATTTTAAAACTTGTCTGACATGTATTCCCTTCCTTTAAAGATTAGTGGAAATATTTACAACATAAACATGCTATTTTAACTACATAGGTTCATAGGTTCATAGATGTATACTAGGTTAACAGCCCTGGGGCCTTTACAAGCCTAGCCATAGGATTTGCATGGCATCGTGCCACCGAACGTTAGTTCCCAGGGCCTCTGTCGACTAGAGCCACTGGAGTTATCTTGGGGTGAATTTTCTATTTACCATCCACTCATCAAGAATTCTCTTGAAGAGGGCCAGTGAGGTGGTCTGCTTCACATGTATGGAAAGTCTATTCCATAGCATGGGCAGTCTCTGGGTTATGAGCCTGTCCCTCCAGTATGTTCTGTTGATTGTGGTAATGAGGCTGAGGTCTCTGCAGTGTGTGGTGTGGAGGGTTTGGGATTTCTTTAGATGTAGCATTTCTAACAGAGCTGGGACAGACATGGCTTTGTAAGTCAAGCATAGATCCCCTCTAAGTAGACGATATGAGACAGAGAATAGTTGGAGTTTTTTGAGTCTGTCCATATAGGACAAGTGTTTAAGGCCTAGCATACTCTCTGTGAGGAACTTTTGTGGCCTCTCCAGTTGATGCAGGTGTCTAGTGAGGTACATGCCAAATGGTGCATTGTACTAGATGACTAGCCTAATGAGGAAGAGTAGAGGAAGACAATGACATCTTTCTTCCTGGATGCAAAACCCTTGGTAATGAGATGTGCCACATAGAAGGACTTTCTTACCACAGTGGCAATGTGGTGATCAAAAGAGAGGTTGCTGTCAACCTGTGTTCCCAGATCTCTTATAATGCCTTCTGTGTTCAGTGGACTACCATCGATGTGGTAATTCATGGGAACCAGGTTTTTCCCAAAGGGGATGACGACACTTTTTTTTGGCATTGAGCTTAAGGCCATGGTTCTGACACCAGTCATTGGTCTCAGTGAGGCCATTCTGAAGGATGTCAACATCACTTGGGGAGTAAATAATAGCTCCCAATTGAAATCGTCGGAGAACTTTGTCAGCCAGAGTCCCTTCATGTTGGCCTGGACTTCAGAGAAGTAGATACCAAACAGGAGAGGACCCAGGACCAAACCCTGTGGGACTCCACTCGTGACTGGTCGGCAGTCTGACTTGGAGTCAGCTACTTTTACACTGTCGGTTCTATCTGTGAGCCAGTTTGCAACCCACCTGGTGATATAGGGGTTGATGCCTAGCTTAGTGAGTTTTTCTATGATTCCTGAGTGGGGAATGGTATCAAAGGCCTTGGCCAGATCAAGGTAGGCTGTATGAACCACTTTACCTTCATCCACAGCTCGGGTGACTGTCTCACAGAAGTCGACCAAGTTGAGCAGGCATGATCTACCTTTCACAAAACCAAACTGTGTGGGATCCAGAGTTTGGAGATTCCCTATATCCTAGTTTATTAGGTCCATGATGATGCGTGCATTCCATAGCTTTGCATATCAGACTTTCAAGGCTAATGGGCCGATAGTTCCCAGAGTCTGTAATCGCTCTTCCATTGTGGAGAGGGATGACTGCAGCAGTGCGGCATTCGGTATGGGCAAAGCCTGAGGTGAGGCTGTGATTGAATTGGGCACACAGGTGAGGTGCGAGTTCACTCTGTAGTTCATGTAGAACACAGCCAGGGATATTGTCAGGTCCCATAGAAGCTGTATTCTTGGCCTTGGACAGTGCTGTTTTAACCTGTGCAGCAGTAATATTGGGTGCCTGGCAATCTACTGGTATTGTGATTGGTCCTTTGGGGGGAGGGGTAAAGTTGGCACTGAATCTGTCGGCCAGTATATTGGCAATATCTGTTGGCTCGGTATAGGAGTTACCATTGTGCAGTAGCTCAGAGCAAATCTGGGTATTGCCATGGAGATTCTGTACATAATTATAGAAGGTCTTGTAGTTGTCTTTACTATCTGCTGCAATTCTGTTTTCAAAGGTAGCTTTAGAGGATTTGATGAGGGATCTCAACTTTTTGTTGAAGCTGATAAGGGATTTTTTTCTAGTCCTGGGACTTCACCTTATTCCACATCAGTTTCCTCCTTTTCTTGTAGAGTTTGTTTATGGCAGGGGAACACCAGATTGGCTTATTTTTTTGTAGGAGAGCATCTTGGTTCTATTGGGTATGGCGAGATCCATGCATTTGTATATGTGTTCATACAGTGCATTGGTGTATGATTCGGCAGTCATGAAACTATTCTCCATTTGCATGGGTGCCGTGAAGTTAGCCACCTCTGTTTTTAGGAGCCTGAAGTTAGCTTTGGAGAAGTTTTTCATGGTGGTTATCTTTGCGGGGGATAGGAGGGATTTGGATTTCCAAGGTAATTTGTTTGTGGTTGGATCTAACCAGGGAAGAGTTGACTATTGGTGTAGAGCAACAGTCACCAGTGTTAGTAATGACCAGGTCAAGGATGTTGATACCTCTATTGGGGTAAGAACTAGCTAGTCCAGGGCATTGGAATTAAAGAATTTCAGGAAATGTTGGACAAGTGTTTTGGTACATGAGTAGTTTTCCCAGTTAATGGAAAGGTAGTTAAAGTCACCTAATATGAGAGTGTTAGGTTGGACCCTAATATTCTCCAGGGTGCTTAGGAATGTGGAGTGTGAGTTTTGGGACATAGCTGGGGACCTATAGCAGGCTATGACCTGAATCACTGTCTTAACCAATGTTAACTGCACCTGAAGTATCTCTGATGCTTTATGTTGGGATACCAGTCTGGAGGTGTGCGCATCCTTTATGAATATGGAAACACCACCCCCTTTGGAGCTTCGGTCCAAGTTCTGGGGACAAAAGGTATGGAATGAGTTATAGCCTTGTAGTGCAAGGGTGCTTTCTGCTGCCTTGAACCAGGTCTCTGTTACAGCACAAATGTTGATGTTCTCCATTTTAAGGAGTGCTTTGAGCGAGTGCATTTTGAGATTTAGACTTCTAGCATTGAGCAGCATGAGCCTCAGATAGCATTTGTTTGTAGCTGTTACAGTGGTAATTTGGTCTTTGGAACACCACCTAAAAAGGCACTATAGGGGTCGCAAGAGCCTTGGCCTGTATCTGGAAGCCCAGGAGAGACAGATACAGGCAATCTCTGGCAGAGCATTGAGGTCTGTCAATCATGTCATCCCAGGGAGACAGATACCGGATCCCCTTAGAATGACACCAAAAACTTAGCCAATTGTTGAAATCAACCATTTTCTGCTTGTACTGTGGTATCATTCTGGGTGATGGTAGGATGCTGCTCAGGGCTAGGGTCATACCCACTGGGGTGACATAATTCGAGAGCTCTTCCATGTCTCTTTTCATGTAATCCAGGGAGGTACATCTCAGGTCATTCACACCCACATGTACAATGACAGAGTCATATTTGTACCTATTGTTGCGGGACCTGAGTGTGTGTGCTTTATGTGGTGGATCCTGGAACCTGACAGGCAGCTGACTGTTACTTTCTCCTTATTTAACCTAGTGAGTGGGACATCAGTGTGCCTCACTATCAACTAACCTATGACAAGTGTGTTGGGCATGCTCTTTTACCTTAGGGGCTTTGGTTGAGTGGCACACTGTTTAGGAGTTATGTGTCTCATGATTAGTGTCGTGTTGTGGTGGTCAAGTGTGTTTCTGCCTTGTAGGTCTCTGCTGTTTGGGTAGATTTTTATTGAGAGCCTCCATGAAGGGGGAGGTGTGGTTTGTGTTTTTATGTGAAGGCAGTGCTACTGTGTTTTCTGGAGGGCTATGTGTACCATGTGGTGTGGTGCATGTTGACCTTCTCCTCTTGATCAGCTGTTCCAGTCGTGAACGGAGAGTGAGTGGTTTCCAATTTATATATATAATGCATCTCTCGCAAGTCTGAGTGTTGGGAAGTAAGAGGAGAGGGTTGTCAGTGTACATGAGGCAGTTGCTACATTGGCTCAGGATGCCCAAGTACACTAGGTTAATAGAAGAAAGCGCATGTAACTGACCTTTAGACATGCCTGGTGGGGGGCTTTAATAATAAGTACTGGAGCTGTTTCCTTGTAGAACATTTACTGCTGTTAGCATGTTTTTGTGCTACAATAATTGCTACCAGAAGTCTGGTAAAGTGCTAGACTAATAAGCAAGTAAAAGTGCAGGAGAGGAGAGAACTAGCAATCTAAGGGAAAAATTGAAGACCAGACTTTGGCACCACTCAGAAACTTATAAACAGTCCTGGATACAGCAAGTCTGTATCTGGACTACACTAGTTACAGGAAAGGTGTGAAACAAGCGCAAACATGGGCTTTTAAATCAGAAAGTTGAAAGCGATGGAAAAACTGCCCAAACAGCAAATAAACTACAATTTCTGGGCCAGAAACCACTCCTCTTGTGGTAGATAGGCTACCTAGTACTTACCACTCCCACTGACAAGCTAGAAGACTTCCTCCAACACAGAAAGGCTTGTGGGGGGCTCAGAAGGTTACAAACAGTCCTGGATACAGCAAATCTGTATCTGGCAAGTCAAATACATATTAGCTCTTAAAGAATCATCCACAGTTATTACCTTAGGATTGAAAGATGTTTCAAATATTGGATTTGGTTCTTCTGTTGTCATCCAAAATATGTATTAATCTTATCATACTAGAAACTGCTTCCTCTTTTAAATTGCTCCTTAAAGATATTGGGGTAACTGGTGGGAAATTAATAAAGCCTACATGGACTACATGGAGCTGAGGGGAGTGCACAAGCATGCAAACACGTAAGTGTCTATGACATGCAAATCACCTCATAAGCAAGTGAAATGCATGCAAATGAGGCAAGTAGAGTGATCCAGCAAGCAGATAGGCAGTTGTGCAGACCCCATGTTGGTGTCCGTAATGTACATGGAAAAATTCCATGTACAGGAAGTTACAATGACACCAGGGACTGTAAAAGTAAAGTTATAGTGGCAGAAATAGTATATAGGACACAGATATGTGTAAAAGTAACTACTGTGTGTCCAAAACAGTATGGAAAATAATATAAATTTTTTTTTAATACCATGAGTATATTCGCTCTGCATGCTGCACTGCACAAACATGCCATTATGGAAAAAAATATTGTAAAAAACAGAATTTATATGTAACAGTAATGCATTACAGGATCCTGTGTGGGGTATGTGCAATGTAGGACTGCTGTGGATGCTAACGAGGCAGGGCCTGAATCTGTGTAGTTACCTGGTGCTATGCACAGATCTGTATGCAAATGAGCTGGGGTTACTGAATAACAGAAATGGGTATCTGTTTCCGTAGATCCCATCCGTGTAGGCATAGAACCATGTTGTTGTCCACAGAAGAGGTAGCTGACATAAAAAGGGGGTGTGTCCACAATGTTTAAACTCAGCAGTGCCTGTTTGCGTAGTGCACTGCTCTGCTCAGCAGGGGGGGGTGTCTGGTGAATGCTAAACTTTGTTTACCATAGGGGTGCGTGTTTCAGCAGGTTTGAGCATGCTTGAGTGTGTTTGTACAGCGCTCAGCTGTGCTGAGCATGCCCTCCATGGGGACATGTCTGCTCACTGCTAAGACTTGTTTACCTCTGCGGCATGGGTTTGCATGGCACACTGCAATGCTCAGCAGAGGAAGGCTATCAAAAAAAAATTGGCTAAGAAAACCAATAAGGTATTAATTACTGATGAGCCCTGTTACACTTAAACTAGGGCCATTAAAACCTTCAATGATGTACCTGGCAGGTGGAATGCATCATAATTAGCCAATCACACAGTCAGAGTCAGCACCTACATCAGAGCACTATAAAGTATGTATACACCCTACTATCTGATTTTTCCCCCATACTCTGCACCATTGGAGTAGAGATTTGGGAATTTTAACTGAGAGAATGCTAGTGGCTGCTGCAGCTCTGCTACATCTGTATGTGCTAGATACTGAGGTCAGTGCTGCTGCAGCTCTGCTACATCTGTATGTGCTAGATACTGAGGTCAGTGCTGCTGCAGCTCTGCTACATCTGTATGTGCTAGATGCTGAGGTCAGTGCTGCTGCAGCTCTGCTACATCTGTATGTGCTAGATGCTGAGGTCAGTGCTGCTGCAGCTCTGCTACATCTGTATGTGCTAGATGCTGAGGTCAGTGCTGCTGCAGCACTGCTACATCTGTATGTGCTTGATGCTGAGGTCAGTGCTACTGCAGTTCTGCTACAGCTGCATGTGCTAGATGCTGAGGTCAATGCAGCTGCTGCTGATGCTGACCATATGCCTAGTCTGAGAAAGCAAAGAGTATTCAGGGCCAGGGTAACCTACCAGGAGATACACGAGCTTGTGACTGTAGAGGGCTACAGGGTGGACAGGGGCATACTACAACAACTCAGTGAGCTCTTTCACCCTCAACTCAGATCCAGAGCCAACAGAGAGGTACCCATCCCAGTGGTAACAAAGGTATGTGTAGCCCTTAGGATACTAGCTACAGGTACCTTCCAAAGACCAACTGGGGACATGGTGGGGGTCTCACAGATGTCTCATTCCTGGGTACTCATCAGTTCCTGGATGTCATGCTACCACATGCCAGTGAGCACATTTATCTTCCCCACATCCCTGACGAGAGGGCCAGCAGTATGCGACTGTTCTACCATATAGCACACTACCCTGAGGTACTGGGTGTGATAGAATGCACTCATCTACACATCAAGGCACCACCCAGTGAAGAGGGTAGAATCTATGTCAACTGCAAGGAGTATGACTCCATCTTCTGCCATGTCATGTGTAATGCCCGGGGCATTATCATGAATGTGTGTGCTGGCAGCCCTGGCAGTTATGACAGGTCCCATATCTGGCAGACATCACAGCTGTACCAGATATTTGCTAGGGGCACATCCCATATGGCTATTTACTTGGGGATGCTGGCTATGCACTGGAACTGTGGATGATGATACCCATCAGAAATGCACACCCACCCACCGAAGAACACCATAATGAGGCACATGCACAAACCAAGCATATCATAAAGCATGTGTTTGGGCTGTTGAAGTCACAGTTCTGGTGCCTCGATATATATGTTAAAGCCTTGCAGTACTCTCCAGCTACATGTGCACAAACATTCACAGTATGTGCCATGCTACACAATATGATCCTGTGGAAACAGCTGCAGCAGGATCAGCAAAGGGAAGAGATACACAGCCCCCCATAAATGCCCAGGTCACCACAGCAGCACTCACAGGGGGACTCATAGGAAGAACCCCCTGAGGCTGTCCCTGTAGGCAGACCTAGGTATGCCCAATATGCCCTGATCTTGGCCAAGAGACAACACATACCACATGCACTAAAAACCTAGGGCCCTAGGGACTGACACCATACTCCGACTCGCATACATATCAGTAAAAATTATGTCAGCCAGTTAACACAACCTGTACCTCATCATGTATTGGCTGTGGACTGCCTGCATCAGACAGAGGCAGCTCTGAACTACAGGTCTGTCAACTGCTGCAGTCACAAAGTAAGCCACTCTCTTGTACACCACTTGTAATGGGTACTATAATATGGTAGCATATGTATGGACCTGCTGCATGTATGCAAGGGAATATAGTGGGCTATACACAGTGTGCTACTTGGCTACTTGCAGAGATCTATACTGGGGTACTGGGATACTTGTACAGATCTATCAGACACTTGGGACAACAGGTACTCTGTTCACTAGTATGTGTCCCATATTAAATACTAGGCCACATTGCTGGAAACTCCTCAAAAGTAGTCCAGGGAAATGCCAAACAGTGGGTTCACAGGACAGTCGCATGACTGTCTATGCTAGCAGAGCATAGGCTGGTCGTCCCCCACCCCAAACACATCAGTGTTGCCATACAAATGTTGTAACAGTAAATTTGCAATTATACAATGCCTACCCTAAAAACGTGCACGCTGATTGGCCAGCCCAACCAGCGTGCCCGTGGTAAATCCTTCAATATACTAACGGAAAAAGGTCCGGTCGCCCGGACTTTTCCGTAATAAACATGTCTCGCTATGTTAAAAGAGTTTAACATAGCGACAGATTTAAAAGCAACGGACATCTCCGTTGCTTTTAAAGCTGTCTCGCTATGTTAAACTCCTTTAACATAGCGACACAGTGTAAAAGCAACGGAGATCTTGCGATCTCCGTTGCTTTAAACCTGTCTCGCTATGTTAAATGGGTTTAACATAGCGAGACAGCTTTAAAATAAGCAACGGAGATCTCCGTTGTTATTTTAAACTGTCTCGCCATGTTAAACCCATTTAACATAGCCGAGAAGCAACGGAGAACTTTATGCTCCCCGCTGTTGCCCACAGCTCTGATGTACGTAGGCATGCGGTACATCAGAACTGCCGGAACACCAGACAGGTGCGAAGGGCAGCAAAGAGATTATACAATGCCATTATTTAAGAAAAGTAATTATTTATTTTCTTAAATAATGGCATTGTATAATAACAATAACCACTTCTGGGTGTGGGTAATGCTGGATTTACCCACGGTTGTCTTTGTTTGGTCCTCGGACCACGGGACCCAACCACTTAACCTCAACAAACCAGCATTACCCACATTATTGCTATATGATATACCAGCAGACCAGAAAATTGCCCTATCTTGTTGATAGTGTGAAGGAGGAAACCTCTCTGCCTGGTGGTTGGTGTGGCTCAGTCAGCCATGGTCAGTAGCATGTGTGATGGTGCTGATGGTTTGAATCTGGCAGCATCCAACATCTTTTGCATGTGAGGTACACATATGTTGGTAGTCGCATAGACTGTCAGAACCCCTCAATCTGGTACTGCAAGAAAGCTGGACAAAGACAGAGTGACTGGAAGCACAAAGGGCCATACCTACAGACAGGCATTATACACTCACTGAGTAACCTAGCAGGTGGATAGTTTAACAGCAGGCTGCAGAATGTAAAGGCTATCAGTTAAATGTGTCAGTAGGTACAACAAGTCAGTGACCAATGTACAGTATTGCACCATAAAATTACAAATGTATAAGAAACACAGCAGAGATATGGGGTGAAATCCTGGACATTCTGCAAAAACATGTACAGGGAGAGGTATGCAGACTGTCACTCTGTATGCGGTGTTTCACTGTGTACCCCAGTCACATCATATCTCTCAACCTCTGACAGCAGAAAATCTGTTGAAATATAGTGAATGAAAGTGGGACCAAGGACCACAACTTGGGACATGTTTTACATACTTGCACCTACAAGCATAGAATGTGGATAGAATAACAAGTCCTGTATTTGCATGACTCACCTGCTGTGCGGGGAGTCTGAAACTCGAATATCTGTCAGTATTACTTGACTGCAATCTTGACTGATTTGCCACTAATTTGCCAGAAAACAACAATGTTATGTGAAACGGGACAAAAATATGCGGCAAGAGTCTGGACAGTCCGTGAAGCTCTCTACAAGAAGTTTGAGTCACATTTTAAAGTCAGTAAACAGCTAGGAATGTCTTGGACAATATCAGGCAACTACAGTACTGTGGTAACAGGTGCAGCAGCCAATGGCCTGCAGCACACAATAATCCGGGACTAAAGTACAGGTAGCTCTGGCCTGGAGTCCCCTTGTATGTACTGACAATCACACTGGGCATGCTCCTACACTTAGCTAACTTTAGCCCAAGTCTGTTGCCTCTACCATGCAAAGACCTGCTATGTGGAAATATGTCTGTACATACATACAGCTATGTATACATATCTGTCTCTCCCTATCCCCCTCATGCTTGATTACTGTTTCTGTCAGTATGTGACATATATCTATATCTATATATATATATATATATATGTGATAACAAGATGTATATATAGCTATATAAAGTACAATGATACACAGACTCCCCACATACTTTTACAGAACACATTTATATTACTGACACACTCTACTACATTTAAGGAGACAACATTGTTATCATTGATATAGATATGGGCAGGGATGTATGAATGTTTCCACATACCCCTGAATGCTGGTGTAATTTGCACATACACATCACAACAGCTGTCCGATGGCACCAGACCAAGGCCACAACAGCACATAATTCACTCACCCACAGAACCCTGAGCCTGTACACTGTCACCCTGCAGACAGACATAGGTACACAGGCGGCATAATGTTCGATGGGTGCAACAGAGTCCTAGGACAGGCCATATTGTTCCAGGCCACAAACTGCAAACAGCCACATATGGCCAGACTAGTAAGTGTACACACATAGCAGGGATATTATCAGGTATCCCACCCCCATGACACTAGATACACTAACAGTACCAAGCAGTATCACTCTGCAGGCCACACATGCCATCTAACACAAGGTCACTTTGTGTACTCCAGAAGTACTGTGCCTGTAGCATCATATGCAACAGACATAACATGTGGTGCATGCAACAGATACCGTGAAATGTAGTGTGTAATGCTAGATAGGTAGGAGTTCTAATCTCACATCCTCCAACTCTGTGTGTGTATCAAAATATCCTCTCATAGCACTATAGGCATGCCCATATGGCCTGTCTGTGTGCAATGGTATACATTTTATGGCCCTGTGACTGGCTTTTGGCCTCTAAATTACCTCCTCTACAAGGCCTGCTGATGTGATCCACCTTAACGGCACTGGCTGAGAGTATATTATCAGATAAATAGTGTGGTACATGCGATAAGTACTGCGAGCTATAGTGTGTAATACTAGATAAGTAGAGGTTCTACTCTCACAGCATCTAACTTGTGTGTGTAAATATATCTATATGCAGTGCATCAGGCAAGCCTGTATGGGCTATCTCTGTACAATGGTTATGCATTTTATACCCACTGACTAGCTGCTGGCCTCAACATTGGCCTCCGTTACAAAGCCTGCTGATGTCATCCGCCTTAAGAGCACTGGCTGACAGTGTGTTATCAGATAAACAGTATGGCACATGCGATAAGTACTGTGAGCTATAGTGTGTAATACTAGATAGATAGGGGTTCTATTCTCACAGCATCCATGTGTGTGTGTGTGTGTGTGTGTGTGTGTGTGTGTGTGTGTGTGTGTGTGTATGTATGTGTATGTATGTGTGTGTGTGTGAGATCTGTCCCCTGACAGCACTAGAGACATGCCCATGTGGCCTACCCCTGTGCATTGGTTATGCTGTTTATGGCCCTGTGACTAGACACTGGCCCTAAATTGCTCTCCTCTACATAAGCATAATTGATGTCTGCCACCATCTACAGTTGTGCGTGCAGAATACCCAGGTGACACGTATCAAGAGTAGTAGGGTGCTTCACAGAGTATGAAAGCATGATGACACTGACTGTCCCCATCATCCCTGACACAATGTTCTACACATATCCACCTAGGGAGCCATGCACATATACTGGCATACCTTGATGATGTCATTTATCTGCTGTACTGCCTTGCCATCCTTTGCCGCTGTATTTCTGCCATGTGTCCATAGTTGTACTGCTCAGACAAAAACATACACAGCTGCATGACACACCTGTCATTCTGTAACACTACTGCCAGTGAACCATCAGGCAACAAAGATACACAACGTTTGATGTGTACCCCTGACACATGCCAGCATACAGTACCTGTCATGGCCCACAACAACTGCCATGGCATAACATTACTGCACTACACAAACACATGTAAAGTTATAAAGTCACCCTGTGCATCAGACATATATATGCAGGTAACCGCATGGATGGCAGGAATGTGGCACAGGTATCATCACATGCGTAGGGTGTGGTGTGGGGGTGCCAGAGGCCTAGGTTGTGCCAAACAGTTGACAGCATGTGTGTGAGTCAGGAAGGGGGCTGGTAAGGTTATGGAGAGATGCTTTGTGTGTCTGTAGGTGACCTGCATGTGACAGTGGTGTTAGAGTGCCTGCATGTACAGTCAAGCTCAGTGCTAGCCCTACACGCATGTATGGCAGGCAGCTTTGGACCATGCATGGTAGAGTGGACAGTTTGCCATCTCCAGTCACAAATATCCTCCATGAGTAGCATGGGCAGCACCATGCCCAAGGTCAGATGCAGTGCTAGTACCTGACGGTGACTGCTGTCTCCTGGGCATGTGTCCCCATGGGACCACCCACGACCATGTGCCCATGGCCTGCCATGTCATGGTGTGGACAGCACACCTCTCTTTGTAGCACTGGAGCTGTTGCCACTATGGGAACATGAGTGTGTATGGCCAAGTGGACTACCAGCAGATGGTGTTGCTGGCCTATGTCCACATGTCTAATGCCCAACCCCAACCATATGTTCCAGCACAGACAACATGC
Organism: Protopterus annectens; assembly: GCF_019279795.1. Classification (NCBI taxonomy): domain Eukaryota; kingdom Metazoa; phylum Chordata; order Ceratodontiformes; family Protopteridae; genus Protopterus; species Protopterus annectens. The sequence goes on along the minus strand of NC_056731.1, from coordinate 1,877,501,145 downwards.
ACTCAAAGACAGATACTGTCTGAGCCCACCATCTGTCCACTACATCCATGGTTCCATGGTGTCACTAATGCAGTGGAGGCAGTCATGGATGTCAGACTGTGCTGCATCCATAACCCTAAGCATCCATCTGGTGTTGCATTCAGCTTGTGCCTGTGCTATAGCTAGTGTCAGCACTCACTGATACCATAGTTCTCACACTGTCCTGTACTATGTTGCCACACTCTGACTGTCCAATATCTGTGGCCTCTGGTGAATGGGTATGTCTGGGCATACGGACTGTGTACAGGGACAATGAGGGCAGAAGAGGGATGTCAACCTCTTGTACAGATTCAGCCACCAAAAACCCCACCTCTACCTCACTATGGCCACCATCATCATCAGAGTCTGATGAGACACTGAGATTAGGTTGTGAGGTGGGACAGACTCCAACCCCCTGTTAATCTGTGAGAAGCAAGATAAAAGCAGTACATTACCACCTGCACTATTATGTATGGTAATACACACAGACTCATACAGATGAGGGTCCACAACTGCATTACATGTCGCACATCTTCTCATCTCTGATCCCATGCACAGCACACACACACACCCACAACCACATACACAGACAACCCAGGCCCTGTAAAACATGCACATCACCTACATCCAGGTAATGTTGCCAGTTCAATACACCTGTGAGGTATGAAATATGACAGTGTATGTGACAGAACTACACATAAAACCCACTACACCTATCATGACAATGATATGCCAGTTGTAGTAGCACTGCTTCAGGTATGTACCTTCTCCCTATTGTGTTTGAATGGGCATCTTGAAGTAACTACCTCTTGTATAGCAGGCTGCGTAGTTGCTCATAACTATAAGTGCAAACATGTTCATGTTTGTACAAATACACACTGGTCATTCCCTAGACTATGTACTGTAGTTAACTGTTCTGAAATGGAACATACAATAATTCTACTCTAGCTAAGCAGAGCACTTGTGCAAAAGGCAAAAGGGCAGCCCTTAACATTCATAAGCTTTATCTGATCAGGAAAAACAACAGTATGACACTTACCAGGTACAGGTCTATGAACTCCGGCCACACTTGATGTACCTCTGAAAAGGTGAGGGAGAGGTATTGCCAGCAACACCAAATGTTCCAGTGTTACAAGGTAATATGTGCATATATCCACATGTACGGTAGCTAATGTGATATTGGCTATATTGCTGACATTCTCAGTATGTGCAAATAACTGTGATGAAAAGCCAACATCCCCCTCCAATGCAGATACACCTGACACCCATGTAATGGGCTGTAGAACTTGCCACAATGACTGCAAATGTATTATACTGGTGAACAGAGTCGGCTTACCTAGATGTTCCTCTGATGTGAATGCTATGGCAACCACCTCCAGGATGTATGGTGTGATGGTTGGCTGGGAGCTGTGGGTTGATCCTCAGTTTGCCAGGAATTCGTCTGTGGGTGAGAGTGGTTGTTCTGTTGCAGGCCATCTGCTGGTGGCAGCACAATCTCTAGCAACAGCAGCTGCCCTTTGAAGTGCAGCATTGACCATGTCTGTGGCCCGGTGTCGAACCTGCTTGTAGGTCTTGTCCTGTTGGCCAATATCATTAACAGCCCACAATGATGCCTGGTTTTCATGACTGTAGTGACCCCTTGACAGCAGGATGTGATGGTTAAGTCTAAGGACATCCAGTATAGTGTCATTTTTTGCTAATGAAAATGGAGGATGTCTCCATTGATACATCATTCCTGCATGTCTGACAAATGGTTGTCCACTGATTGATGGTTGCTGTCAGAAAACTGATATAGAATCTAGCTGTCACCTATCAGACCCCTCAGACAACAGTTATGCTACAGTAATATCTATTCCTCTAATCACATTATTACACTGCATGGCCAATACGTATAGTCTGTAACTGGGTTTGTGCCTTTGTCTCCCCATTAAATATGTCTTTGTCCTGATGTCTTACTGTAGGAGGTTGAGAGGTATGTTAGGAATAGCTCTCAACCAAACAGGGATGAATGTCCACAAAACAGGGACTTAGCCAGACTACATCAGGGACACTTTTACAATGTTAGTACTATTTATGTGTGACATCAGCAGACTGAGAGGAGAATTACAGTCCATAGGTTGATGTTACAGGAGTGGACACCCTTACTTAGTGTCACTATGTCTTGGGCGTAATCCACTATCTTTACTATAACAGCCAAACTTTGTAGGAGGGATAGACAGGGACAGAGCAGAGATGTGAGTCAAAGTAGGGACAATTGAGAGGTATGCCTGTAGATGTTGGACAGTGGACTATCACTGACATGTCAGTATCATAGCTCTAATAGAAGCCTACTGTTTTAATCCCTATACCCAATACCTCCATCCACTCATCTGCATCCCTTTGTATGGGGAAATGTAGTACATACCTGGTAGAGTGATGTAGTATTGAAGGGTTCCTCTGCAAATGCTTTGCACATACACTGTCTGTGTGAGTAAAACCACATACAAACCTGTTCCCCATAAGCAGTTGATTGCCTTTTGTAAGTAATGCTCATTAACAGGTAATTGCCTCTGCACCAATCTGTGGCTCAGACTTGCTAATTGCATCTAACACAGCTGAATTGCACTATCATTAGTCAATGACATGATACCACAGTGCAATATATAAGGTCTTCATGTAGGCCTTGGCCCCTTTCTTAGTTGTTGAGATGGACATTACTGAGGTGTGGAGGCTGCAGCATCACAGAGGGTAAGTACAAATACTGTTCACTGTAGATATGTATGAAGTATGCCCACAGTTTTGCCGCATATGTTTGCTCAGTGTCCCATGACAGTGTGGTCATCTGGCAGCTCAATGGCAAACATTGTGGGTTGTGGTCAGAAGGGGGAGAGAAACATGTGAGTATTTCACTTCATAATCATCAGAATATGCATGATAATGGAGTAGCTGCTATTCTATCCATTTGCTATGTTTGTAGGGACAAACTGTGAAACATGTAACTATCTCTGGGCCTTTGCCCCCCCCCCTTTATGTATGGTTGTATCCAGATCACTTGTTGTAGGGGGTTGGGAGGTATGGTCGGTCTGTAACAGCTACCTTAACATACAGTCATGTATGCTCCAGGCTACAGCTGCAGCCTAGGACACAATGGGGGGGGGGGCGTATGAACACTTTGGAGGTTGGCAAGCTGTATGTGTAACTGCGGCATCTGTGTCAGCCCTGTCATTACAAAAGAGCCACGATAAAGGTACCCATTACAGTGCAATTGAGGACTTTGCTTAGGGTACATCTATTATGTAACAGTGCCAATAGCACAGTAATAGGCAGAATATAGTTAGGCTGTCTGAATGCATGCAGTGTGTCCCTACCTGCAGGCCTGTGACTTGCAGAACTGGGTAGCTGATTATTTAGTAGCAATAACCTAGGGGATTAAAATTCCATGAGTCAGTCAATACTTGCTGTGTTCACAACAATTGTAAATGTAAACATAGGTGGTAGTACACAAAACACTGAAAGTGTGATAAGAGACTTATTAGGGAGACAGGTGGACAGTGGTCTCACCTTCGATAACCACATTGCCACAACAGTCAGGAAATCCTTCTATGTGGCACATCTCATCACTAAGGGCTTTTCATCCAGAAAAAAGGAGGTCATTGTCCCACTGTACTCATCCCACATTAGACCCATTATAGAATACAACGCGCCGTTTGGTATGTACCTCTCAAGACATCTGCAACAACTGGAAAGGCCACATAAATACCTCATTAAAAGACTCACAGGCCTAAAGCAGATGCCCTATACTGACAGTCTAAAAAAACTCCACCTCTACTCTGTCGTATATCGCCTACTCAGAGGCGATTTCTGCTTAACATACAAAGCCATGTCAAACCCAGAGCTGTTGGACATGCTACACTTAAAGAAATCCCAATCCCTCAGTGACACATGCTCCAGGGATTTAAACCTTGTCATCACAATGAACTAAACATGTTGGAGGGATAGGTTCCTGACGCAAAGACTCCCCAGACTCTGGAATAGATTGCCCATACATGTCAAGCAGAGGGCCTCTTTGGCCCTCTTCTAAAGGAACCTTGATCATTGGATGGGAGATAGGAAATTCACCCCAGGGATCACGTCAGTTGCCCTGCTAGATAGAGGTCCAGGGAAGTAAATACTGTGGGAAGAAATAGCCAGGGAATTGTTATGGCTAGGTTTGCATAGGCCATAGGGCCAATAGCCTAGTACCAACCTATGAACCTATGAAATGCAACACACTGGATTTTAACCCAGGACTGTGTGTGGAAAAATGCTCTATATGCAAGGCATTTAACAGACTGAGCTACTGAGTTAGTGCTGCAGCAAGTGTATTTGCCAGATATATGTGCATACATACAATTGTAACACACGTAGATAAAAGTGAAGATTTACATGTTATCCCAGGCCTAACGTACTGACTTTAATATTTATTTGGCTGTCTAATGGTGTATTTTTTCATCAGAGTCGAAGGTACACTCCCATTTCTCCCATTAGGTTCAGTTGCAGTCTATCAGTGGCACTCAGTATATTTTCCTGAAAACAGCTGTTTTTAATTATGATCTGTCTAGCCTAGTGGGCTAGTGCAATAGGCTGCAGTTGAAAGGGACTGGGGTTTGAATCATGTCAGAGGTGATTATTTTGTACATGTGCCTAACACTATGAGAAACATATAAGATCATTAAAGCACTCTTAAGCAGATTTAAGCGGGTTTAAGCAATGCACCTCATGTCGGAGTGCTGCTTAGCTCCATGCAAACCCAAGCTAAAAATTTAAAAAGAAAAGAAAAAGGGGGTGGTAGGACAGTGGTGTAATGGGGGAAAAACATAGTAAAAAACAGATAGGGATGTGCAGCACAGGTGCAGGGAAGGACTATAGTTTTCCATTTCTTGTACAGCAACAGCAGATTTGGAGGATGAATTTGGACTCTCAAACTCCAGGGAGAGGGGTGAGGACAACATAAATGTGTTGTCAGGACAACTGGACTGAATTAGTTGTGTCCGGTGGACGTGTATGAAATGGATAGCTTTGCATGAGGCAATATTTTTTTTTTGTGGGACAGTTGCCCATTTTTTTTTTTTTTTTTTTTTTTTTTTTATAAGGAAAGAATGAAATGTTGGGGAAGGGATATAGGTACATGTGGGGAGGTGAGTTGTGTAGGAGAGGATGCAATTGCAAACAGACAAGACAGGCAAGACAGTGGACAGGGGCTGCGTGTGACACATGAGGGGGGTAAACACCTTGGATGGGGAGGGTGTTGTGGAATCTGAGGAGCATGTGCCTCCAGATGGCAACAGTGTGACTGAGGTCCCCACCCATGGACAGTCCACACTGCTCCTTTACTGCCCCAAAGGTGGCTGTGCTGGAGGCTGAGTTCCAGGACCAGCAGGCCCCACCAGGTTGTTGAGTCTGCCTTGAGCCAGCGCAGGTGTTGTTCATAACTCCTATGAAGAATCCTGTGCACCATGGCCAGTAGTCATTCTTGGGTGACTACTGCCCCTCTGCCACCATTCCCAGGGGAGACAGGCCCCATCCTCTGAGGTAGTTCCATCTGAAGGTGATGCAGGGCCAGCAGAGGGGACTCCACTTGCTTGGGTCCCAGACATACTGGTACTCGGTGCCACAGCCAGCTGAGGTAGGGTAGGTGGATCAGCAGGAACCAGCCTACCCTGACGTGCTGTGATTATGGAGGTGCAGCAATACATTTAGGTTAGTTATGAACAAAAACATTTTTAGTAATAACAGCATGCCAGAACATTCAAAATCAACCCATTACATTTCAATGCATCTTATGTGTAACACAACAATGAATAACAGAACAGGCAGTATATAAACAGTATGCCAATAACAGTTACAGCATAAGGCCAACAGAAGAGGTAATTCAACAATATATGTTAATATGCAACTAGTTTAATACATAACAATAATAAAACATATGCCCCAAAATAAAGTTTATGTAACTACATATGTTAATAGTAAACTATAACCAATGAATAACAATAATAGATATTTGAGGACAAGGGGTGGGGAGAGAGAGAAATACAGTCCATTAATACAATTCTAGGCTATATAGTTGACAACAGTATTTCTATCTACTGTACAGGTCTGTCCTTTTATATGGCAAAAGTGCCCTATAGCTGCTGTATCACATACATACCTCTCAAGCTATCTGCATGGGACAGTATGGGCCAAGCAGTAACAACTTTGGGTTCTCAACTACACAGAAAACTTGCACATCAGGTGTACCTATATTACTACCAAGGTGCACTGTGGGCTGATGTAGTGTTAGTTTGCTGATTACATAATCCTGTCAATGATACATCTGTGACAGAGGGATTATGCAATGGTAATTACATCCCGTGACAGCGTAACACTTGAGAGACATGTATGTGTACAGTACAGACAGTTGACAACTATCATGCCTTGCTTCGCAGGCATGGGGGTAGAACCCAATAGCAGTGACAGCAGTGGACATCTGCATCAAATGTATTAATTGATTGCAGCTACCTTTAACACACACTCCAGGCATGCAGCCATTCCAGAGCTTTCACATTTTCTTTTATTTTATTATATTACACTTATTTCCTGTTTTTTACTGTGTATTTTCACATTCCTGCTAATGATTGCAACAGTCTGTGACATGTAAACACACAATAATGTACTCATAATATGGGCTACCTCACCCAATTACCTGTAGCTTCTGTGGAGAGAATATCTGTAAACAGTACTTGACTGATATTGCAATAAATACATCTGCATAGCACTGGATTCGAACCCTGGTCTGTGTGTGGTAAAAATGTACTTCATACATAGCATTTAGCAAACTGAGCTACTGACTCACTGGTGATAGCTGACTAACTGATACTTCCTTAGAGCTGACCTGGCATCAGACTATGACCTGCTAATACTGGTACAGTTTTATACTTGACTGCATTAACAGTTGAACACACTTGCAAGACATTCAAGAATGACAGAGGTACTAGGTTAATGTATATATGACTATGTAGAATTCAGTTGTACACATTACATTGTTAGTGTGTTGAAATATCTGTGAAGTCAACAAACAACATCCAATTATGGGTTATTATTTGCAGTGTACAAGTAGTACACTGTTATACCTGACTGCAGCACAATACCTCACAGCCTGAATGCTTGTAGCTGAAATGCAATGGTGAAAACAAGACAATCCTGCTGAACACATTTACCTTGGTGTTATTGCTTTATCGACTTTATTAGAGATACCTTCATGCAGGTACTAATATTATTTCATGGCTTTACCACCGAAAACTTGTAATAATTAATTTCTTGCAAAACAGACTTTATTAGACATACCTTCAAGCAGGTACAGATACTATATTGCGTTTTTATTGCACAACAGTTGTCATAATTGATTTCTTGCATAACAGCCCTATTTCCACAGTCATTGCACAACAGACTTTATTAGAGAAACCTTCAATCAGTTATTGCACAACAGTTGTCATCATGCAGGTGTTGCAATACAGTTGTAATTCCACAGTTATTGCACTACTACATTTTATTGCATATACTCTATTATAGTTAATGCTTTAGTCTTCCCTGCTTATGGCACTGCAGCTGGCAGCCTGCACAAGTTGCAGTACAGGTGTACATTTACTGCAATACAATATTTACTGTATATACCTAACCATAGTTACTGCTGTACTCTTTCTAGATTATTTGACTATAGGTAGAAAAATACATCTGCACTCAACACACTCAACATGCAACCTGGCCGAGCACCTGGCATGTACCTCGATGTTGCAAGCCCTCTCCTCTGCAGATGTTAGGATAGAAGGACACCATTATGCATACCAGTTTAGTAGACATTCAGGATTATATACTGTTGAAACACAGGTAATGGCACTTACATACATGTGGGACATTCCCATCCCAGAATTCTTGGACCCAGGTGTCCAAGAGTGCCCCTTCCATCTTTTCAGGTCATCATGGTGGTGATGACACTTCTCACCTGTGCAGGGGTTACCAGGTGCACTGGTGAGGTCCCTTGCCAGCTATTCCCAGGCCTCTGCCTTGTACTCTGAGCGCTGGTAACCACCCTGCTTCAGCTAGGCCTCATGGTTTTTCACAAGGAGTCCAACCATGACTCTGGACTCCTGAGTGCCCCAATGCTGCAGCCCAAAAGTGCAAATCCTCTCCAATGCCTACCATTGTAACCTTCAGAGTCAGAACTCCAATGGAGTATGCTGTATTCCCACCTATTGGGCTTAATATAGCCTGTTTTCCCTGCCCTTACACACCATTGGGCAATATTTAAAAATGTGGCACATCACTTAGGACTGCGCAAACCAGCTCAACACAACTGAGCAGTGCTTAAACTGGTAATGCTTAGCAGTGCTTAGCAGTGTGCCAACCAGCAAAGCACTGCTAAGCAGTGCTGAAACATATCTTGTTTAAGCAGTGCTTAGCAAGGCTTAGCATGTCTCACCAGAGCTTAGCTGAGCACAGCAGGTCAGGATTTAAAAATAATTAGTATTATTTATATTTGGAAAATAAATAATAAATGCTGAATACTCCCTTGGGGCATTCAAACTCTCCACCTACCGCACATAAGGCAGTAACTCTACTCATTTGGTTATGCAGATATGGTGAATACTGCTATACATTTACATATACCTCTGAGCTACCTTTAAGTACTGCTGAGCAACATGCAAACCCAAACTTGACCTTTAAATAAATAATTAAATATATCCGGTTTCTATTTTTAGACATCTGGTGTTTCGGTGCCACTTAACAGTGTTGCACTCTGCACTGCACAACCATGATTTTTATAAAAAAAAATTAAATTACATTTCATTACTCCTATTGGACAGTGCAGGGGGTGTGTTACTCATCTGCGGACACAGTTAGCACCACACTCCCTACCCTGATTCAATAAACATGTCCCACGGCTCTCCCTTGGCAATGCACCATGTTTAATATGCATGGTGCACTGCCAAGGGGGAATCATGTACACAGACACAGTAACATTCCATGTAGGCTCTACATTATGTCTACACAGAATTTATTAAATATAGGGGATTGTCTTTTTTGCAGGCGAGACCTCTCCTATTTCATCTACTCTTGTTTTATCGTTTCTAATAACTAGCCCACTTCTACTTGTTATTTGAACATAACTAAAATTTATATCTGATATTTATTGGACACCTGTTAAAATGTGCCAGTGTAGGATTTATTAATTCAGCACACTGTAATTGATGTGTTTTTCTTTAGCAAAATTCAAGAAGAATACTGCAAAACTAACCAAAATAAGTATCACAGATGAAGGAAAATAGTCAGCTCAATGATATAATTCAAAGCTGGTTTAATAGTTAATTCAAACACATAAACACTATTCCACACACAGAGTTTTCATCTAAGTTGCTAAGATTTCATCAGATGCAAACAATGAATGAATGAATAAACCATCTCATTATAAAACCCATTAGCTTAATTATCCAAGTAATCCACCAATTATATATTTTTCAAAGGTGAATTTTATGAACAAATTCAAGGGGTGGCAATGGGGATGACATGTGCCCCTACTTACACCAATTTAATTTTAACAAATGGGAAGAGGAATATGTTTTTAATTCTATTTATAAGGGGCAATGGAGTTTATACAGGAGGTTTTTAGTTGACATTTGTGTTTTAGGGACAAGGTACCTATGAGGTATTAGAAGAATTTTTATATTTCTTAAATTCTACAACAACTTTTTAAAGATTCTCTCATAATGTTTCTAAAGAAAGGCTTTGGTTCCTCAATGTTGAGATTTATAAGAACAAAGGTAGATTTAATTCCAAAATATATAGAAAAAAAACTTTCTCTAATTCCTTCCTACATTATAACAGTGTACACCCAGCTCATTATAAGATGAACATTCTTAAAGGGCAATATGTACATGCTAATAGAATGGTATCAGAGGAAAGTGACTATGAGGAAGAGAGTAAACTCTTGGAATTCTATTTTAAAGCCAGGAGATACCCAGTGGATTTGATTCTTGATGTCCAGAAAGAAATACAAATAGGAAGGAAAACTAAATTTCAGCCTATTTTAGGTAAGGCAGAGCACCAGGAAGAAATAGGGGGCAGTTCGGATAAAGATTTTGGTAAAGCTTTGGTATTAGAATTTAAGGCCAATTCCAGACTTGCCAGGAAGGTGATAACAGAATGGGAAAGATTTACAGGGTTCATGTATCTGGGGGAGATACCGAAGGAACCCCTAAGGGTGGTATATAGAAATTCTCAAAACTTGAAAAATCTATTAGAGAATAAATATGGAAACAATATAGCAGGAGACAAAAAATGAGGAACCTTTAAATGTGGGAATTGTACCCAATGTACATATATTAGTAATAAAGAAAGAATTTACATTACAAGTAGGAACAGATGGGTGACAGGTCAGGGTTACTACAATTGTGGGTCTTTTGGTTTGGTATATCTCACTATTTGAAATGAGTGTGAATCCTTCTATATTGGCAAGATGGAGCATATGTTACGAAGAAGGATTTATGAGCATTTGTATGACATTCAATATAAGAAAGATTCAAATGCTCTATATAGACACACAAAAACATGTGCCAAAGCATGCTTCTCATTTTTTGTATTTGAACAGGTTAAGAAGGAAGTGTGGGGGGGGCTATGGGAAGAAAAGATTGTGTACAAAGAGCTGTGGTGGCAGTTAACATTACAGGCTATTACTTAATCAGGACTCAATGATAATATCTCCATAGCCCCTGTCCTAAAAATGAGGGCAGCCAAGTTATAAATGGCTTTAACTAAGTACAAGTTTTAGGACATTGCAATTTTGAGTTTTGCCACTTGATGATAGTATTCCCATATTTTATGTATTGTTTTACCATGTGAATGTGAACTTTGAAGCATTTTTAAGAATTTTTGAGCATTTTACATACTCAAATAGTTTTTAAACTAATAAAATGTTTTATGGTTTTAAACTGATTTTAAATAGATTTTAGACAGTGCATTTTCTATATTATGGTTATGATTTAATATGAACATTTTCTTTGCATTTCAGATCAATGATGCCTTACTGAGACAATGGACTGTATTTTCATTGGTGGATTACTTGGATAATTAAGCTAATGGATTATATAATGAGATGGTTTATTCATTCATTCATTGTTTGCATCTGATGAAGTCTTAGCAACTTAGATGAAAACGCTGTGTGTGGAATTGCGTTTATGTGTTTGAATTAACTATTAAACCAGCTTTGAATTCTATCATTGAGCCAACTATTTTCCTTCATCTGTGGTACTTATTTTGGTTAGTTTTGGAGTTGTTGGTGTCTAAGTACCTGTTCCATTGTTATTTTTGGTTATTTGTTGACAAGAAGAATACTGCTCAATTATACAAATCATATCAGTTACTGTTGCAATCTAAGGAATTTTAATCATTCACTCTGGCAGTCAGGAATTAGATTATATGTTATTTCACTTTGGAAAAAAACATAAAATTGGCCTCAGAAGCAAAGTTAAAAAAGCATAATCATCAATAAGCAATTAAAATTTTGGACTGCTGTGAGATGGGCATGGCTAGTTCTATACCTAGGAAAATTGTTCCTTATTTCTTTGGAATAAACTTTACCTGACATTATCTGTTAGTTCAGGAGGGTAGCAAGTTAGTTATTAATTCTAACTAATGAATGTAAGTCCCACAAAAGAGGGGCCACAACTGACCCTGGTAACTGACTAGCCTGGTCTGCAAGGCTGTGGAGCACATCATCAAGGAACTCATTAACAAAGACATTGGGAACCTCCAAACACTTGACCCGACCCAGTTTGGCTTTGTTAAGGGCAGATCACACCTACTAAACCTGGTTGACTTCTTTGAGATAGTCACCAAGGCCATAGACGAGGGAAAGGTTGTTCACACAGCCTACCTTGACCTTGCCAAAGCTTTCGACACCATTCCCCACTCGGGTATTACAGAAAAACTCACCAGCCTGAACATAAATCCCTACGTCATGAGATGGGCTGCCAACTGGCTTACAGACAGAACTCACACGGTAAGAATAGTGGGTTCCAGGTCCGACTCTAAACCAGTCACAAGTGGTATCCCACAAGGCTCGGTCCTGGGACCCCTACTGTTTGGCATATACTTCTCAGAAGTACAGGCAAACACTGGAGGACTATGGCTAACCAAGTTCGCCGATGACTGCAAACTGGGAGCCATAAATGACTCTCTGGCTGACACGGACATCCTCCAAAAGGGCCTTACTGAGATGAACACCTGGTGTCAAAGTCATGGCCTCAAGCTAAATGCCAAAAAATGCATAGTCATCCCGTTTGGGAAAAAAAAAAACACTCATGAATTACCACATAGGTGGCAGCCCCCTTAATACAGAAGAGGTAATAAGAGATCTGGGGACCCAGGTAGATAGTAATCTCTACTTTGACAATCATATAGCCAAAGTAGTTAGGAAATCCTTCTATGTGGCCAATCTAATTACTAAAGAGTTTGCATCTAGAAATAAAGAGGTTATAGTGCCCCTCTACTTGTCACTCATCAGACCCATCATAGAGTACAATGCCCCATCTGGGATGTACCTCACAAGACACTTCCAACAGCTGGGGAGACCACAAAAGTACCTCACCAAGAGGATTACTGGCCTCAAACATATGTCCTATGCAGCCCAACTGAAAAAACTCTGGCTGTACTCAGTGGCATATTGCTTACTCAGAGGTGATCTCTACCTGACTTACAAAGCCATGTCCAACTCAGAATTGATGGACATGCTCCACCTAAAGAAATCCAAGTTACTGCGAGCCACGCACTCTAGTAATCTAAACCTTGCCACAACAATAAATAGAACATGCTGGAGGGACAGATTCCTGTCACAGAGACTCCCCATGCTTTGGAACAAAATTCCAATCTACATTAGGCAGAGAACCTCACTAACACTCTTCAAGAGAAACCTTGATGAGTGGATGGGTAACAGAAAATACACCCCTGGGATCACTTCATTGGCTCTGCTTGACAGAGGATCAGTTAATTAATCAATGGGGTGGCGAAAGCCAACAGACTCTGGCTAGGCTTATAAATGCCCTCGGGCAGATAGCCTAGTACCTACCTATGAACCTATAAACCTATGTAGTAATTCTGCACAATTGTCCATAGCTGGTTGTTGATTGTACATAGTTATATCTCTCACAGTGCGTTGCATTTATTGGTTCCTGTTTTGAGTTGTTGGATGGTAATTAAAGAAAAAATGGAATTGGCTTTTTACCTCTCTACTATTGTTAATTTTATAAAATGTAAGGTATTTATGGAGGAAAAAAAAATACAAGTACTATTAGATTCAGGAAGCATGATTGCCTTTGTAATTTGGAAAAACTGATAGGTGACCTCAAGTTCATCACTAGTTTAGCACTCCTGTCCCTCATGAATAGTGGAAACATGTAAATGTCCCAAAATATTCTTGTTTGTCATATCTATAAATTAACTGCATGCAGACTATAAGGGTTAAAAGCTACAATGAGAAAATAAGGCTAGGCTTTTTAAAATCCTCACAGAACAATGGTCTAATAAGTGCCAAGGAGCTTATAAGTTGCTGCATACTCATTGCTATTTTGTAGCTTACCTTAGGTGATTAGAAAATCAGCATTAATAACACATTTTGTGAACCTGGCAGTCTGTTAGTGGCCCACTGGAGTTCCATTGTTTATAAGGGCACAAGTATCTAAAAGTAATCAATCTTCCAGGGCTATCGACCATTTGCTTTCTCTTGGTGACACACTGAGCTTTTAAACTAGTGTTATAATAAATATGTATATCTTTACAGGTTTTCTATTTTGTGTCTCATTGGTTTGGCATGTAGACCCAATTTTACAAAGAAATCATCTAACATGCACCTCTTTGTTGTTTTACTAGTGTCATGTTCTACATCAGGATACACAATGGCATACAGGCACATGCCTCACAGAATTTGATGGGTAGGGGTCCTCATAGACAGTACTGTCTAATAAAGGGCATCTGCATCCTAGGACCTTCCATTTTCAGCATGGTTACCATGAGCTGCAGTAAAGGCCTGGTGCATGATTGCCATGTCCTAAATATCTCCCAGGACATGATTACACCTCCTCCTAGAACATCTCATTAATTTCTGACATCTTCTCCCTGAAGTGCACCCCCCCCCATGGCAATGGGTTTGTCACATGCAGGCATGGTCTGCTGTGGTCTGGGGGGGGGGGGCAACCTCCCTGGTGTTCTTGGAATAGTTCTCCACAATCCTGAGTTGTGTATACCATCCTTGTAGCTGTCATCTGACTAGTCGACTGTAATCCAAGGTGAAATCCAAGTGCAAGTATATCACAAGTATGTAAGATGAGGCAACCTTATACAGCATACCACCTCATCAATGCACAGCCACATTATAGCACCTGACAGTAGTAGTTCCACACAGAAAGTCACTGGATGTGTATATGGGTAAATGGGTAAAGTGCAGTAAATGGTGACACATGTGCAACCAGCAATGTCAAATGACTGGATAATATATAGAAAGAGTCAAAAAATTATTCATAATTTGTGCCAGTGGGGGAGCTGCATTGCTAAAACAGCTACATCAGCAGGACAGGAGACATCAGGGTGAGGATAGCACTGCACATAACAACAAGAAAGGTGGTACACAAATGATACTTTGACAACATGCCATGCACCAAACAATGCATACTCCTATGCAACCCCAAATGGCAGTGTGGTCATATTTGTGTAATATATGACACAAATAAGCAAACATGCATGCTGCACAGTTAATGCCAACAAGGTGTATCACCACTGTTTTCATGTAGAGCAGTGCCACACATGTTCCTGTGGCATCCATGACTGACCTTGGGAAATGTACATCACACAGACAATATGCATGTCAACTTCCTTTAGCTGCAGCTGTGACTTTGCAATATTTACATGTGTGTGTACAATGTATGTGTGCAGATTCTGATATACAACCAGCCAGAACACCTGCAGAGCACAACAAGCCATACCCTATTACCTAATCCGCAATAGCAGTGCAAATGTCACTCTTTGCATACACAGATATGTTTGTGGAGCACCACTGCAGTCACACAGTAGTTAGCATTATCATGACACAATGATATGAGATAGCAGCTCCAGTGACCAATGGACAGCTGCAGTCATAACTGTTGTAGATGCCACAGAGCTGTATCTTTAAGAACAAATAATTACTATGTGCTGCTGTATTATACGTGTTGCTCAGAGTGTGCACACGCTGTAAGTAGTTTACACACACTGCATTCACATGTCTGTTGGGTACTCGTAATGCAATGCATAAGGAAGCATGCGGATTTGATTTGCATGCTCCATCACCACCTACTCTCTGTAACATAGGCACAGTACACAGGAATGCACCAGTTAGCACAGATATGCACAATGTAATTGTAGTCTATGTTGCAGCATAATATACTGATCTGTTGTCTGAACCAATATATTGCACATAACTGCCATAACATGCATGCCATACACAACATATGTGGCTGTTATATGCATGTCACTATGTTCTGTAGGATGATATATATGTGCATTCTCCTGCTACATATTTGCTGCAAATGGGTGACAGCATGCATTCCATAACTGCCAACATAGAAAAATTAACCAGAAACACATATAGCAATATGGAATAACCACAGCAAAAGGCCATACATGACATGTATCATTGTTAAGCAGGCTGAGACAGACAGTGCAACACACTTGCAAGGCCCACACACATTATGAATTTTACACATGTATGGCTACAACACAGTCATGATGTTCATTGAATGCACTCCCTATGTACAGCAACATATTTTTATTTTATTTTACATTTGTTGACTGGGATAGTCCGACTGGATGCATGCCCATTTTCAGCGGAGACCCGGGGAGAAAAGCTCCAAGGGTAAGCAGATACAGGATTACATAATTCCAACATTACATATTACAAACATACTATTTACAGTGATTACATAATTAAGCAAGTTAAACAAGTTCCACAGGTTAGAGTTAATCCCGAATGTAAGTCAGGAATAAATTAAATTACACAGTAAGCTGGTTAACAGATTTTTACTCTTTCTAGAGAGAGTTAGCCAGGCTTGATACATTGACATAGCCAGTTGACATATACAGCATGAAACACTGGTATACTGATCCCTGTGTGGTAAACATACCAATAAACTATGCAGTAGCAGACATACAGCAGTGAACATAACTGTCAGCTGCAGCACTACATGACATCCATAGTGTGCCCTGTGTAGGCTGTTCTATACATTGACAACAATATGTCTATATAACACACATCACACAGACAGACATTACTGATTTTAAAGCTGCTGTCATTCACAGTAGATGGAATGGTGTGCAGCTGTCCTTGTAGAATATATGGTACATGAACAACATTTTTCAGAGATAATTATACTGCACATTCCCATGTGTGTTGTTGAAGGGTGCAACACATTTACAATGCACAGGTTTTAGTCCAACAACACACAACTGCAGACATATCACGTGCTGGACTAGACAAAACATACCGTCTTGTAATGGCATTCTACTTACAGTGCCTATGTGTGGCCAGTGGAATAGGGCTCCCCATCAGCAAGTGCTATCCATGCATATGTAATGTTGTTGCACAAACCACATGGCCACATGACCAGTACAGTGGGATACATGTGCCTCATCAGTGGCTATCCTCCTAAGGTGGCCCATATAGTGCTGCTTAATATTGGGAGACACATACTTATGATAATTTCTATGAAAAAAAAATGGTACACTATGTACCATGTCAGACAGATACACAATATTATGCTGCATGTTACCGACAATGTGAGTACCCATACACATACACATAAAAAGTGTCTCAAAAAGACAATTAAATGCAGTGACATTACCATGTACTTGTCTGTACAAATTTACATGTATTCATCTAGCAGGCATGTCACATGTTGATCAAGTTAGTTTCACAGTAAGCAACATGCTAGCTACGTTTTATATAAACAGGTAGTATGATCATACATGCATATCTCAGACTGAGGAGGCAGACACCCACACAATGTGCAATATAACAGTACACATCACATTGATAATGGATCATATATTGGTAAGAGAAGGAAATATTACTGACTGCCATGTGCCCTAAAAGAGTTTATCATGCAACAGTTTCTAACACGCACACACACACACACACATACACTACAAGCATATAATTTTAATGTCTGCAATCTTGATCACAACTGCTTAAATGACTATAGATACTGCTATCATGCCCACAAAAGCAGTTGCATCATTGATTTACTGGGACCAGTTGCCACATCTTCTACAGTTCTGAGTGTGCCCCATCTGGAGCATTTCTCCCCGGGCCTCTGCTGAAAACAGGCTCTGTGGAACCTAGTCGGACTTTCCTGGTCAACAAATGTTAAATAAAATAAAAAAAATAAATAAATAAAAATTAGAGCTTGCATATGGGGGAGCATGTCCTTTTGCCCTACTCAAGCTACATCTTTCATTTCTGGAGTGAGGTTGGCAGAAATTTATCTGCAAGTATATTAGCAATATCTTTAGTGTCAAAGTGAGTCATACCATTATGCATAACTTCAGAGCATTGCTTTGTGTTATTTCTTAATCATCTGATGCAGTTAAAGAAAGATTTATGATAATTTTTGACTATGAATGCTAATTTTCCACTATGATCTTCCTTTTAGTAGCTTTCAAATATTTGATCATTTTTTCCCCAATTTTCCTCATGGGGTGAGGGTGTCACGTAACAGTGACAATCTGCAGCCAGCGTTCACACTGCCAGCTAGGTAGCCTTACAGTTGATTACTGTTGCATTCCACCAAGAAGGTTTATTTTCCATTCTCCAGTATATTTCCCTAGAAAAAGCTTACATATTTCTTCAGCTGTAAAATGCCATGGCTACAATACTGTACTTTGCAGTGTCTAAAGCTATGGTGTCAAATTCAGAGGTCCACTGCATTGGAAGCTCTGATATTAGAATTAGAGACTTATGCATGTTATGCAGCTGAGCACCACATTGTTATTACATGAAAGTTTCAGAATGAAATCTGAAAGGCAAAAATGATATAGCCTGTCAAAGACAGGCCCTAGTTCATTTGGATATACTACTTCCATCTGATATGCTGTGCTATGTTCTTTTCATCCTGAGTATTGTGGTGAAATGCTGCTCCAAATGTTGAGTACAATAATGGCCTAAAATGTGTTTTTTAATACTCTTTAATACTTGTTTGTCAATACAAGAAAAGAAAAAATATCTATATCTCACCAGAATATTTTATTTCTTTTGTAACATGTCATGGATACAATGCCATGCTTTTAATGCAGGCTAATTCTGTGGGTTTAAATTAATAGGTCTGCTGCACTGGAAGCACTGAGGTTATAGTTATACTCTGTGATTCAATAAACTCCTTCTAGGCTTCACGCAAATCTTACATGGAGTTTACACATTTGCGCAGTAAGCAGCAGCGCTAATTACATATTCATGCTGTGCACCATTTGTAAACATAAACAAGAACAGTTTCATGGCTGGTTGCCAGCCAGGAAATTGTGTAAACCAATATGGATAGTGAACTTGTTCACTATAGAGCAAACTGGGTTAGTGGGATTGCATGGACTGCCACAATGATTACCAGAGCTTAACATATAGTAATGTATATGATATAAACTCAGTACAGGACAGCATACACAGTGCAGAGTAGAAATGAAATATCATTTTATGCATTCTGTACAAAAGCTGTGTTAATGATCTGTAAGGGTACATGGACTGCCATGTAAAATAAACAGTCTTAGAAAAGTATGTGTATTGAATAAGGACACTCAGATGAATTGTAGGAATGAACACAGGGAAAGAGGACAAGTGAAACATCATAATGTACAGCAGATGAGGGCAAGTTAATGGAAGACTGTTGTAGCAGGAACACTAATCACATATCAATATGGTACAGCGCAGACTGCACAGTGAAAATGTGTATTATGTGATTGTCACACAAGGTGATATAACAATAGAGAAGATGTCTTTGTGAGATAAGCATCCTTATGTGAACAATGCAGAGGACATCTATCAGGGATGTTGTATACAATCATGGTAGGGTCCGTTTTGTGAAGTTGTGCAAACTGATTTGCCTGAACATGAGTGTAATGTCAGCAGAGGTCTCCAACAAGTGGGACACAGTTACAGGCTCATGGGCAACAGTAAAAGATGCGCACACTATCAAGGACAATATCAGAATAATACTACCAGTAACAGCATGTCTCTGACATAATATATGTGATTCTGAGTGATCACAGATGGTTCTGCGCAAACACACTTTTACTACTATTATGACATTTCAGCAATCTATGAAGGTAATCAAGCACACTGTCTGGCACTGTAATATCTGCTGGAGGTTTTAGGAGAGAAACTGCTATACCTGTATGTGACATTACGATCAATACAGACTAGTTGACTGGTGTGCATGGCAGATATAAATGGCACATTCCAGACTGTCATGAATGCAACCCATGCCATCAATGACTTCAAACAGCTATGTATGTACTGTGTGCATCACCAGAACAGGTATCACACATGCAGCTGGTGTAACACCTTGATGGTTGTTCTGTACCATCAGACAGTAATGTCAGTGCAACCAAAGAATATCTAGGTATGGCTAATAAGGTGTGTGACAGCTCACTGTGGCAAAGGTGGTACACTTTAGTTGCACATCACTGGAAGAGTGCAGTGCACTCAGTTATTGGTGTGATGAAGGTTGTGAAGTATGGAGGTATTATGGCCTTTGATGTGGATGTCCTTCACACACTCAGTAGTTGTGTTACATACAAGTGAATATTCAGATTTTTGACCACATGCTGGTGGACATTCCACAATATCATCTACCCCTGGACACAGGTTACATATCTATTGGTCTGATTATAGGGTGTGATGTCTACATTATCCTAGGGATGTGCATTTGTTTTTATAATATAACAAATCATCCTTTTTTTGTTTCATCTCATGTGTTGTCATGGCTGTGGCAGCAATCATTTGTGTGTGCTGATACTGTCTGTATTATACTAATATCACAGAGTCAATGATTGTCCACAATCTGTAGTTCTCCAGACATATGTATGTCATTTGTGACATCTGAGACTTAAATAATAAACAGGAAAGAGCCTAGCAGACAGCTCTGATGTATGGACCTGATCAATGACCTGAGATATGGGTCACTTCACACATTTTGATCTATTTAGATACCACTTATGTGATCCACTGGTCTACCCACTTGGTGATATAGGTGTTTATGACCACATCTGACAGTGCTTATCTGCCAAATGCTTGACCTGGTCACACAGGATGATAGTGTTGTCATTATATATGCCCTCGAGGAGCTATTTGAGGACATCTAACAGATGTAACAGACATGTATGTAGCATTAACAACTCATACAACTCTGTTGCACACAGGCAGGATATTCCTAATGTCTATTTATAAAAGGTCTAATGATGACATGTTTTTCTACCTCACAGATGAGGAGAGTCAAGATTTGTCTATATATACATGCATCATGTGCTGTCCCCCCAAAATCAGATGGATGCATGTTGATGCACACCCTTCTACTGGAATATAGTAGATTTGGAGGGTGTGTTAAAGTTTGTCTCCAACTGTGTTAGGTAGGTGTATGCTCTGAGTTACACTATAATTGATTTATGATGTTGTCACAGCCCATTGATTCTGTGTGATAGTCCTGGATGAAGGTAAGACATTGTAAACTACCCATCTTGATCTGACCTAGGATTGGATACAATTCTTCACTCAGGCATCATTGAGAAACTCTCCTTGCTGGGGATTAACTCTTATGTCACAAGATGTTTAACCAAGTGGCTCAATGACAGAACACATGCTGTAAAAGTTGATGAATCAACCTATGCCAGTAGAGCTGTCACCATTGGCATACCTCAAGAATCTGTGCTTAGCCCTTTACTGTTTGGAATCTATTTCTCTTCTGTCCAGGATAAAGTATACAGCCTTTGGCTTACCAAGTTTGCTGATTCTCACATATTGAGTACAATCATTATGTCCACTAATGATGGTAACAAAGCCACATGATATACGCAAAAATGCAAAAAAGTATCATTATTTTGGCTTTCTGCAAAGTGGAATTCCCGCAAACTACAACATTGGCAATGCTACCCCAGTGCTGAAATCCAGTGGTGCAAGACCTGTGAACACACATAGATAGTAATCTGAACTCCAACCACCAAGTGTCCACAGTGGTATGGAAAGACTATGTTGGGCACCTCATCCATCAAGCCATCATATCCAGATTTGAGGAAGATATAACAGCACTGTACTTGAGCTTCATCAGAACACTAATAGAGTATAATGCTACAGTTTGCATATATCTCACCAGACATCTGCAGCAGCTGGAGAGACTGCAGGGGTTTCATATCAAGAAAATCCAGGGCCTACAAACCATGCCATGATGTCTATGGATAGACTAAAAGCCCTTGTCCTAGGACTACATGCCAATCTCTGACCCTCCCCTGATGATAATAGTGCACATTGGCAAACCAGCTCTAGCTGTTGACATCAGTGAGGAGAAAATGGTAATAGCAGTGCCCCACATGCTGGTGTAAAATGATCTCTCTAATGTCAAGCAAGTGTACAAACACATGCACACACCCCAGTTAACTGCAATGGGAACAGAACCCTTATCTATCTAAGTACACTGTCTAGAGAACTCTGTATTTAAAGCAAGTCTGACTTAGAGTGTGTCAGACAACACTTCATAACTGATGACATCAGCAGTATCTGATGAAGGGGAAATGGTAATAGCAGTGCCCCACATGCTGTTGTAAAATGCTCTGTCAAGTTAGAGCACAAACACACACACACACACACACACACACACACACACACACACACACACACACACACACACACACACACACACACACACACACACACAAAACCTCCCAGCTGACTATAATGAGAACAGAGCCCATACCTAAGTACATAGACTAGAAAATTCAGGATTTTATGCAAGCTCCACAGTGCAGGTCTGACTTTTACAAGGCTGCAGGCCAACTTAGAGTGGATGACATTAGCACTCAATGTTGGAGAGAAGATACTGGGAGGCCTACATGAAATGGATGTATAGGCTTGTGCAAGTGCTAAAATACTGTCAAACTATGGAATTGGAGTGATTACAATCAGATACATAATTATGCTCTTCAGGCTAGATAGACACACACAACTACCAGTTGATTGCGGTGAGAACAGAACCCCTATCTCAGTACACAGCCTAAAGGCCTCAGGACTTTACTCAAGTGCCACAGCACAAGTCTGACTTTTACAAGGCTGCAGCCAACTTATAGGTGAATGACATCATCCATGAATGCTGGAGAAAACATGTTTGGAGACCTGCATGAAATGGATGTTTAGGCTTGTGCCAGTGTGAAAATACTGTCAACCCATGGAATTGGAGTGGTAATTCTCAGATACACACCTGTACTCTTATGGCTATGTCAACCCATGGAATTGGAGTGGTAATTCTCTGATATACACCTATGCTCACATGCATCTCCCAGTTGACTGCAGTGAGAACAGAACCCCTACCTACCTAAATACACAGACTAGAAAACTCAGGACGTTATGGAAGTGCCACTGCACAAGACTGGCTTTCATAAGGCTGCAGGCCAACTCATAGTGGACGACTTCAGCAATGTATGTTGGGAGGCTTGTATGAAATGGATGTGTAGGCTTGTGTAAGTGTGAAGATAGTTCAAGTTCTGCATGTCAGCAGACTGACAAGTGTGCATTAAGTAGTATGTGATGGTTGTGTTCCAATGTGCAGCTATAGTTTAAGACTCCACTTTACAAATTGTATGCAAACAGGTGTCCACAATACTACAAGTATTTGAAAATCTGAATGTGTATTATCATTCTAAATATGTGCATGATATATCAAACAACATTTGTTAGCAATTTATGTAGAGTAGTTAATATATAGTGTAGATCAGTGTGTGTGTGATATACCTTTAAGAAGCTTTCCAGTGAGTCAGCACATGCATGTCAGTACTGAGCATGTGCAACAGTGCCAATTTGAGTGAGCAGCCAGAGTGAGAGCATGCAAGCATGTAGTCAGTCAGTTAGTTAGTTTAAGTTTAATGTTCATGCCATCCATCCTTATGCATGTGTATAAAATAAACTACTTAAATGAATACCCAACCCTCAATATCTTATCAATGTACATAAGAAGAGTAACACGGTGTCAGAATGGGATCCAGAGTTACAGCCATGAGGCAACCGGTTAAAGTTGGAGGAATATACAAGAGTGGATCATCCCTACTGCTCAAACAACTCACAAAATAAGTCAGAAAAAAATTCCAGGTACTAAAACTTGCTTAAATTATTTATTTTGCTATAAATATAAAACAAAGCACTCAGAATGCTCAAAACAAATTTCTTATTAAACAAAATGTCCAAAACTGTGACTTATTGATAAAAATATTTGAAAATTATGAAAACATTTCAAACAATATCTGAATCACATAAAATGGGCAAAAAAAGGGAAAATAACCATTTTTTGTGATGTGCTACTTTTTCGTATTTAAAGAAGCTATTCAAAATATCCAACGTGTGCAAAGTGTTTGCAAGTGTGTGCAGTATTACAGTGCAGTTATTTTGCAAAGTAAAGCTGTTTCAAAGAATATTTTGCAAAGTACAGTTGTTTCAAAGCATATTTTGAATAGTACAATCTTTCGAAGAGTCTATTGCACATTTGAATATTATTACATGTACCTAATGTGTGTGAATATTCGTACATAATTACAAGGGCCATTTTTCATTGTGCTTCACTATAATCTGTGGGCATGGCAGAAGGATTTTGCAGACCCACACAGCTTGTGTGTCAACAAACTGGAGAATGTTTCACCAGGAATACAATATTTTCATACAAGCTGCTTTTTCTGACAAAGATACACATACAAAAGCATTTATTCTGCTTAATTTAGCTGGTTCATAGGCAATTGAAAGTGAGCATTTATTTGTATATGCACCTGCTGTGTTTGCAGGAGTGGGGGAAGACCACCATATTGTGGTACCGGCTGAGACAAGGCAAGACCCTGAGTACTTAAAATGTAAATTTAGAGAAATGTGTAACCCCCAAACAAATATTATAATGGAAAGGCACTTATTTACATAAAGGATCAAAAGCCTGGTGAAACCTTTGCAGCTTATATAACTAACTTAAGAAACAAGGCTAAAATGTGCAGATTTGGTGATTTGAGAGATGAGAAAGGACAGGCTTGTGTGTAGTACTATTGACATCAGTGAGGATGATTATTACATCTGGACCCCACCCAGTGAGAAAGATTTCGCTTTGAGACAGTATTTTAACTTTGAATAAGGCCATTGAGATTTGTCAGATACACAAGCTTACAGAAAAGCACACAAATATGCTTGCAAATGAGAATAGTAGTGGAAGGCAGAGTGACAAAGCTCATGTTGATAGTATGCACATGGTTAAAAAAACAGACCCAAGCACATGGCAGCTACTGCAGATCTAGTAACAGTCACCGGGAAACCCCGAGTCTTTCCAGCAAATTTCAGAGCATGCTCAGTGAAGCATAAAATCAAAATGGTTCATGGTTACCTCCACTTCTAATACCAACTACTGGTATTCAGGTTACTGGCTAAGGCTCTTGCCACCCCTATAGTGCCTTTTTTAGGCAAACTTCAAAGGACAAAACCACCACCGTAACAGGTACAAGCATGCAAAATCTGAAGGTAATGCTACTCAATGCTAGAAGTCTAAACCTCAAAATGCACTCTCTCGAGGCACTCCTAAAAATGGAGAACATCGATATCTGTGCAGTAACTGAGACCTGGTTCAAGGCTCCAGAGAGCACCCCTGCAATACCAGGCTACTACTCTTACCACACTTTTCGGCCACCAAACCAGAACCGAAACACTAAAGGTGGAGGAGTGTCAATATTCACCAAGGATATTCACACCACCAGGCTAGTTGGCCAACACAATGTGTCTGAAATTCTCCAAGTGCAACTAACACTAGGTAAGACTGCAATCCAAATTGTAGCTTGCTACAGATCCCCCACCATACCCCAAGATTCTCACTACACCTTTCTAAACATACTGGAAAATATTAAGATAGAACCAAACACCCTAATACTGGGTGATTTTAACTACCCTGCCATTAACTGGGAAAACTACTCATGTCCCAACACCTTTGCATAACGGTTCTTGGAATTCATAAATTCCAACGCCCTGGATCAACTAATCCATAGTCCCACCAGGGGCTCCAATATCCTAGACCTGATCATTACCAACATGGGAAATCAATGCTCCATACCTATGGTCACCCCCTCGTTATTCAGGTCTGACCATAAGCTAATCACCCTTAACATCCACATCCTACCCCCACCCCCCAGTAAAGAAATCACCATAAAAAACTTCTCCAAAGCCAACTTCATGCTACTCAAGTCAGAAGTGACAAACTTCATGACACCCATGCAGACGGGAACTGAAAGTTCAAATGCTGAATCCTACACTAAGGCACTGTACAAGCACATCCACTCATGCATGAATCGTGCCATCCTAAATAGAACCAAAATGCTCTCATCCAAAAAAAGGAAGCCAATCTGGTGGGCCCCTGCCATAAACAAACTTTACAACAAAAGGAAGAAACTTTTGCAGAAAAGAGGAAAATCCCAGGATGCAAAAAACTCCCTTACTAGCCTCAGTAAGAAACTGAGATGCCTCATAAAATCCTCCAAAGCTAGTTACGAAAATAAAATTGCCAAAGATTCCAAAGATAACCACAAAGCATTCTATAACTATGTCAAGAATCTAAATGGCAATGCTCAGATCTGCTCTGAGCTAAAACAGAATGGCATTAAATATACTGATCCGAAGGATATTGCCAATATCCTGGCAGATCGATTCAGTGCCAACTTCACCCCCCTCTCACCCCCTAAATGGCCCATCTCAATACCGGAAGATTGCCAAATTCCAGTAATAATGGCCACACAGGTACAAAACGCACTCTCTAAAGCCAAGAATACAGCATCCATGGGACCAGATGACATCCCGGGCTGTGTACTACATGAACTACAATATGAATTGGCACCTCACCTAAGTGTCATGTTTAATCATAGCCTCACCTCAGGTTTCGTGCCCACTGAGTGGTGCAGAGCTACAGTTATCCCAATCCACAAGGGGGATCCACCTTGGATCCCGGAAACTACCATCCCATCAGTCTGACAAGCCTTATCTGCAAGGCCATGGAGCGTATTATCATGGAAATTATAAACAAAGACATTGGCAACCTTCAAACACTGGACCCCACCCAGTTTGGGTTTGTGAAGGGCCGATCTTGTCTCCTGAACCGGATTGACTTCTTTGAATCAGTCTCCAGAGCCATGGACAAGGGTAAGGTGGTCCACACAGCCTATCTAGACCTTGCCAAGGCCTTTGACACCATCCCCCACTCTGGAATCATAGATAAACTTACTAAGTTGGGCATTAATCCCTATGTCACCCAATGGGTTGCTAAATGGCTTACTGATAGAACCCACACTGTAAAAGTAGCCGACTCCAAATCCAGCTCCAGACAAGTGACAAGTGGAGTACCTCAGGGTTCAGTCCTGGGGCGCTCTTGCTTGGCATCTACTTCTCTGAAGTACAGGTCAACACTAAGGGACTCTGGCTAACAAAGTTTGCAGATGACTGCAAACTGGGAGCCATTATTGAATCCCCAAATGATGTGGATACTCTACAAAAGGGCCTTACAGAAACAGATGCTTGGTGCCAGAGCCATGGGCTCAAGCTCAATGCCAAGAAATGTATTGTTATCCCCTTTGGGAAAAACATGTATCCATGAATTACCATATAGGTGGCAGTACACTAAACACAGAAAGTGTGATAAGAGACTTAGGGACACAGGTGGACAGTGGTCTCACCTTCGATAACCACATCACCACAACAGTCAGGAAATCCTTCTATGTGGCACACCTCATCACGAAGGGCTTTTCATCCAGAAAAAAAGGAGGTCATTGTCCCACTGTACTCATCCCTCATTAGACCCATTATAGAATACAATGCCCCATTTGGTATGTACCTCTCAAGACATCTGCAACAACTGGAAAGGCCTCAGAAATACCTCACTAAAAGAATCACAGGCCTAAAGCAGATGCCCTACGCTGACCGCCTTAAAAACTCCAGTTATACTCTGTCGCATATCGTCTACTCAGAGGCGATCTCTGCTTAACATACAATGCCATGTCAAACCCAGAGCTGTTGGACATGCTACACTTAAAGAAATCCCAATCCCTCAGAGCTACATGCTCCAGGGATCTAAACCTTGTCATCACAATAAACAAAACATGCTGGAGGGATAGGTTCCTGACCCAGAGACTCCCCAGACTCTGGAATAGATTGCCCATACATGTCAAGCAGAGTGCCTCTTTGGACCTCTTCAAGAGGAACCTTGACGATTGGATGGGAGAAAGGAAATTCACCCCAGGGATCACGTCAGTCGCCCTGCTAGACAGGGGTCCAGGAAAGTAAATAATGTGGGAAGAAATAGCCAGGGAATTGTTATGGCTAGGCTTGTATAGGCCCTAGGGCTGATAGCCTAGTACCAACCTTTGAACTATAAACCAATGAAGTTAGCTGCAGTACCAAACTTTATTGCCAGCTGTCATAACCGTGGTGGAAATCATGAGCCCAAAAGAGAAAAGTGCTTAGTTTTTGGTCAGCAGTGTCATTCTTACAATAAGTGGAATCATTTCAAAAAGTTTTGCAAATCAAATAAGGTACATTCTTTAATTAAAAGAGGGCATTCCAAGAGGAAAGTTGATCAATTAGAAAGCTGTGACCCTACTTTTTTTGTTGATGGTGTGTCTGTGCTTGGTAAAAGAGTTAATGCAGTAGAGTTGTGGGCAAAGAATGAGATATTTTGTACTGTTTGGATTAATGGGAGCTCAAAGTAGATACTGGCTGAAAGTGCAGTGCTATGTGAGCATAAACATTTGCTAGAGTAAAAGCTGCAGAACAACTTGATTTGAAAAGTGTGCAAAGCTTTTTGCTTATGGTGGTGAAGAGATACAAAATGAAGGCTCAGTAGTGCTTTCATGTTACTCTGCTAGGAACAGCTATGACTTGCAATTTTTCATAGTCAATAGACATGGGAAGCCATTATTAGGCCTCAGAGTCTGTTTGAGAATGGGGCTGCTTTCTCTTAATAAAGAAATCCTTCATTTAAGCCTGCATGACAACAGCCCAAACTTCGCCCAAACTATTTATTCTGAGTATGCTGATATTTTTGCAGACAAACTAGGCAAACTACCAGTTGTGTACTCTATGACGTTAGACCCAGAGGTTAGCCCAGTTGTCAGACCAGCACTGAAAGCTTCAGTAGCTATACAGAACAGAGTCAAAGCTAAACTAGACAGAATGGTACAACTAGGAGTAATTTGTCAAATAGAAGAACCTACTGAATGGATATCCTTCATGGTAGAAGCTCATAAGAAAAACTCAGATGATAGAATATGTATTGATCCAAGTGATTTGAACAAAGCATTAAAAAAGCCTCATCATCCAATGTACACAGTCAAAGAAATTGCTGCCCTCATGCTAAACTCCACTGTTTTTTCTGTCTTACATGCAAAGAGTTAATTTTGTCAAATTTTGCATGACCAGAAATCTTTGTTATTAACCACATTTGGTACGCCATTTGGAAGATACAGATTTCTGGGAATGCCATTTGTGATCAATTCTGCCAGTGAAGTCCTTCAGCATACAATGGAGCTAATTTTTCTGGCTATCCCTGTGCTATTATAGTAGATGATATTCTAGTAGGAGGCAATGGTGAAGTCAAACATAACAGAAACCTCAAGAAAGTTCTGGAAAGAGCATGTGAAGTGAATCTTAAGCTGAATCCTCAAACGTGCAAGTTCAGGCTAAGAGAAGTTACTTATGTTGGTCACTTGTTTACCAGTTCAGGTTTACGATCAGATCCTTCCAAGCAAACAGCAATTCTTGAAATGCCAGCTCCAGATAATGTCCAAGCCATACAAAGTTTCCTTGGCATGGTCAACTATCTAGGCAAGTTCATTTCTGATTTAAGCCAACTTTCAGCACCATTCACAGGGCTGACACACAAAGATGTAAATTGATCATGGCCAGAACAGCACCAAAGAGTATTTGATGACCTGAAACAGAAAACTGCTAACCCACCAACTCAGTTACTATGATGTTCAAAAAACAGTTACTCTTTATAAATTTGGTCTAGGTGCAGACATTTAAAAGTTCAGAAAATCTCCAATGGGCTAGACTGGTGTACCTTTCAAGCAATTTCAAAAGCAAGTAAAAAAATGTGAAGGGATTCCAAAGACAAGGCTAGTTCAAAAAATGGTTTAATTAAAAGAACGACATAAAAACCCTAAAAAATGTGAGTGCTTTCACACAAATGTGCTTCATCAGACAAACAGTGTATCACAAACCAACATTTAAAAATCCAGGCAATTAATTCAATAGCCTATCAAAGCAGACTATGCATTATCTATGCAAATCCCTTGACTTCAGTACACGCTTTAAAGAGACTCTATCATTAAGTCCAAGTCTCTTATCACCCTGAAGCTGCATAATCCAGTGTAGCTCCCTTTCCTCAGTAAAATTCTTTGGCCCTTGAAAATATTGTCATAAACATGGGGGGTGCATACTACTATGTTGGAGAACTATATTTTTTTCTACACAACTTCCTATATAGCCTGGTGTTAAAACCTCCTGTTGCATCCACAGAAACAAGGACATCCAAGAAAATAACCTTTTCAAAAGAGTGCCTGTAAGTAAAATTCAAAAAAGTAGAGGTGGTGTGCAAAAAACGTAATTAAGTTCACTAATTCTGATGCACCCCCACCCCATAACAAAAAAAGTCATCAACAAATCTTCTGAGGAAAAGTGTAGAGCCAGTATAGTGACCTTCAACATTCAATACATACTGTTCCTCCCAATATGCCAGGACCATATTGGCCTAGCTATTGGCACTGGACATACCCATAGCTATGGGACGTGCCCATAGCTATGCCTTTCTTCTGTAAATAGTGGTTCTCATGAAACATGAAAACATTATTTTCCAATACTACTTTGAGAAATAAACAAATGAGATCTATTTGTTTGACTCCATAAGTGCTGTGCGTAGTTAAAAATCACTTAAACATTTCTATACCCTCAAGATTGGGAATACAAGTGGACAAAGATTCAACATCTAATGTCACCATAAGGCATTCATTAAGAACATTAGCTCCCCACATTAACAAAATCATTTAAGTCTCTCAGAAAGTGTTGTGTGTCCCTCAATACTTTATTAACGCTGTTTAAAAGTGTTAGTAGCTTTTTGTCTACATAGATAGAAAATGGTTCTGTTAACCACTTTCTACCAGACACTATGGGTCTAAAAGGTGGACATATCAAACATTTATGGACTTTAGGGAGCCCCTGAAAAACAAGGATTCAGCAAATAAATACTTCGAAAGTTGTTCAGTAATCAAAAAATTTTCTGAAGATTCTCATATAATGGACAAAATGGATTACTGTACCTCACGAACATGTTCAGGATCGATCTTAACGTATACTGTGGAATCAGATAGCATATCAATAATCGATTCAACATGGAACAATTAATATAGTATGACAATTGCACTTCCCTTGTCTGTTGATTTAATCACTATAGTTTCATCATTCTGTAAGTCAGAGAATACACGCCTTTCATATTCATACAAATTATAACACTTCTTACCCTTTATTGAAGCACCTACTCTAAAAAAACATATTGGAAAAATCCTGTTCACATTTCCTACAAAAAACATCCAGGATAAGATCTAGAGAAGTTGAAACACACTAAGCTTCTTAAAACAATAACTAGTTCCATTACAAGTTGAATCATGATCATCAAATAACATCTTTAGCATAACGTTTCTAGCAAAAAGTCTCAAGTCTATAAGCACAACTAAAAGTTGTGACCTTTCTGCAAAAATAAAAGTTAAACCCCACTCTAATAGCGATAATTGTGCTTCTGACAGCACCTTATTGGGAAGATTAAAGACTATCATCTCGTGGTCCACCTCCACATCCTTTTCAATGTGGTTGCTTGTGCCCCATCTAGCTGCTGTCGCCGCCTTTTTCTTCCTCTGCTTTGTGACCTCTCTATTTCATCGATCTTGACTAGCATCAACTTCAGGTAACTTCAGCTCCAAAAAAAACTGTTGTGAAGATCCATTCTTCCTCCTGACATTGGGTTGGTTTAAACCCAATGCTCCTCCTCCTAATGCACCAATGGCAGCTGGCACTTCTGGTGGTGTAAGGAACAAGTCCTTACAGGCGGATGTTGCCTTGAAAAGCAAATCAACATCAGCTACTGCTGAGGATCCTTCATTCACTATAGATATAGTTTCAAATGCATGTTCATAGGTTCATAGGTTCATAGGTAGGTACTACGCTATCAGCCCAAGGGCCTAAGTAAGACTAGCCAACAAGGTTCCCTGGCTTACACCACCCAAGAAAGTTAATTTCCTGTGGCCCTGTTGAGCAGAGCCACAGAAGTGATCCCGGGGTGTATTTCTTATTTCCTATCCTCTCATCAAGATTTTTCTTGAAGAGTGCTAATGAGGAACTTTGCTTGACGTAGATGGGTAGCTTGTTCCAGAGTATAGGATGTCTCTTGGACAGGAATCTATCCCTCCAGAATGTCCTGTTTATTGTGGTGACTAGTTTTAGGTCCCTAGAGCGTGTAGCTCAAAGGGATTGTGATTTTTTTAGGTGTAGCATGTCCAACAGCTCTGGGTTTAACATAGCATTATATGTTAGGCAGAGATCTCATCAGAGCCGAAGATATGCTACAGAGTAAAGCTGGGGTTAGACGGTCAGTGTAGGGCATCTGTTTGAAGCCAGTAATACTCTTTGTAAGGTACTACTGTGGCCTTTCCAGCTGCTGCAGATGTCTTATGAGGTACATTCCAAAAGGGGCATTGTACTCTATAATGGGTCTATCTATGTCAAACAGAGCTCTTCATTAGCACTCTTCAAGAAAAATCTTGATGATTGTATGGGAAATGGGAAATTCACCCAAGGGATCACTTCTGTGGCTCTGCTTGACAGGGGCGCAGGAAAATAATTTTCTTGGGTGGCGAAAGCCAGGGTCCATTTTTTGGCTAGGCTTATATAAGCCCTAGGGCAAATAGCCTAGTACCTACCTATGAACCTATGAATCTATAATGACTGTCGAGTAGAGGGGAACAATGACCTTTTTTTTTCCTGGATGAGAACCCTTTTGTGACGAGCTGTGCCACATAGAAGGATTTTCTGACTACTGTGGAGATGTGATTACCAAAGGAGAGACTGCTGTCCACCTGGGTCCCAAGGTCTCTTATCACACATTCAATGTTAAGTAGACTGACGTTTATGTGGTAGTCCATGAGTACAGAGTTTTTACCAAAGAGGATGACCATGCACTTTTTGGCATTGAGCTTGAGGCCATGCCTCTGACACCAAGCATCTGTCTCAGTGAGGCCCTTCTGTAGGATGTCCACATCATTTGGGGACTCGACTATGGCTCCTAGTTTGTAGTCATTTGCAAACTTCATTAGCCAGAGGCCTTCTGTGTTAACCTGTACTTCAGAGAAGTAGATACCAAACAGGAGAGATCCCAGGACAGAACCCTGTGGTACTCCACTTGTCACTGGTTTGAAGTCAGATTTGGAGTCTGCAACTTTTACAGTGTGGGTTCTGTCAGTGAGCCAGTTGGCAACCCATCTTGTGACGTACGGATTTATACCTAGTTTAGTGAGTTTAGCTATAATTCCAGCATGGGGGATGGTGTCGAAAGCCTTGGCAAGGTCAAGATAGGCTGTGTGAACCACCTTACCCTCATCTACAGCTTTGGTGACTGCCTCAAAGAAGTCAATCAGGTTCAGAAGGCATGATCTGCCTTTCACAAACCCGAACTGGGTGGGGTCCAGAGTTTGGAGGTTACCAATGTATTTGTTTATGAGTTCCATGATGATAGTTCCATGACCTTGCAGACCGAGCAAGGACATAGCCATCATGTTTTAAAGAGTTGTATAAGATTTTTCTTGAACTGGGGTAATGAGGGCTCAGATGTTAGGTCAGCAGGAAGTGTGTTCCATGTTTTGCCAACAGAGTTCGCGAACAGAGCTTCCCTAGCTGAGTTGTTAGTTTTGAAAGTGTAAACTAACATTTTGTTGGAAGATCGGAGTGACTTGAGGTTCTGGTAGGGGGTGATAAGGCTTTTAAGAACAGGAGTGTATTCGGGCTGGTAGAGAGTCTTGTGGGCAACAACTAGTTGGCTGACCTTAAGAAGGTAAGGTAGTTCAAGCCACCCAAGTTGATTTGGGTTGAGACAGTGGTGGGTTCTATAGGCTGTACCAGTGTCAAATCTGGAAATGTGATTATAGCAGCTAGCTTATTTGTTCAAGTCAGTTTTACTCAAGTTTGTGAATAAGGGGCAGGCATAGAGGAGGGTAGAAAGTAGGTGAGTGTGGGCAATAACAGTCCTAGCTAGGAGAGTTAGGAAGGGTTTAATCTTGCAGAGAGAGAGCCAAGCTTTTTATTAACTGTTTTAATGGTATGGTTAATATGCAAGTCAAACTTAAGGTTATTGTCAGCTATTATACTTAGGAGCTTGGCCGAGGGATCTGGAGAAATAATGCTGCCATTGTGAAATTTTATGGTGAAGGTTGGTCCAGTGGACCTATGAAATGGGAAGAACAGCAACAACTTAATTTTGTTGGGATTTAAGATGAGACAGTGATTAAGAAGCCAATATTCAACTGTATTAGAAGCATTTTGGAATAAAGACTGCAACTCTGTTGGGGATGTGGCTGAGCATATAAGAGTCAAGTCATTCGCGTATTGAATGCAGGTAGCATATGGGATGACCTTGTGCAGGTCATTAATAAATATAGAAAATAGGATGCGTCCTGAGATAGAGCCCTGGGGGACTCCAAGAGTGATAGGTAGAAAGGTGAATAGGTTATCCTTCCATAGGACTGCCTGTTGCCTACCGCTCAGGTATGATTGTAACCACTGGATAGCTTGGGTGTCTAAGGCAATGGATTTCAGTATTTGTATAAGTAGCTTCTATACAGATGCCTCCAAAAAAGGAAGCCAATCTGGTGGTCCCCTGCCATAAGCAAACTGCACAACAGAAGGAAGAAACTCTTGCAAAAAAGAGTAAAATCCCACGAGTGGAGGAGCTCCCTGGTCAGCCTCAGTAAGAAGCTGCAATCCCTGATAAAATCCTCCAAAGCTAGTTACGAAAACAAAATCGCCACTGATTCTAAAGACAACCACAAAGCATTCTATAGCTATGCCAAAAATCTCAATGGCAACACTCAGATCTGCTCTGAGTTACAGCACAATGGCACTAAATATACCAACCCAACTGATATTGTCAACATCCCAGCAGGTAGGTTCAGTGCTAACTTTATCCCCCTCTCACCCCCTAAAGAGCCCATCTCTATACCGGAAGAATGCAAAGTTCCTGTAATCACGGCTGCACAGGTAAAAAACACACTCTCCAAAGCCAAGAACACAGCATCCATGGCACCAGACAACATCCCAGGCTGCGTTCTACATGAACTACAGAACAAACTGGCACCCCACCTAAGTACCATGTTCAATCATAGCCTCACCTCAGGCTTTGTGCCTGCTGAATGGTGCACAGTAATGGTTATCCCACTCCACAAGGGGGGAGCCACCACGGACCCTGGGAACTACGGCCCCATTAGCCTGATGAGCCTGGTCTGCAAGGCCATGGAATGTATCATCATAGAACTTACAAACAAAGACATCGGTAATCTCCAAACTCTGGATCCCAACCAGTTCGGGTTTGTAAAAGGCAGATCATGTCTCCTAAACCTGATAGACTTCTTTGAAGCAGTCACCAAAGCTGTAGACAAGGGTAAGGTGGTTCACACAGCCTATCTAGATCTTGCCAAGGCTTTCAACACCATTCCCACTCTGGAATTATAGATAAACTCACTAAACTAGGTATAGATCCCTATGTTACAAGATGGGTTGCCAACTGGCTCACTGACAGAACCCACACTGTGAAAGTAGCAGACTCCAAATCTGACTTCAGGCCAGTGACAAGTGGAGTACCACAGTGTTGAGTCCTGGGTCCTCTCCTGTTTGTATCTACTTCTCTGAAGTACAGGCTAACACAGAAGGTCTTTGGCTAACAAAGTTCACAGATGACTGCAAACTAGGAGCCATAATCGAAACTACTGACTATGTGGACATCCTACAAAAGGGCCTCACTGAGACAGATGCCTGGTGTCAAAGCCATGGCCTCAAGCTCAGTGTTAAAAAGTGCATTGTCATCCCCTTTGGTAAAAACTCTGTACCCATGAACTACAGCATAGGCGGTAGTATACTTAACACCAAAAGTGTGATAAGAGACCTTGGGACACAGGTGGACAGTAGTCTCTACTTTGATAATCACATCGCCACAGTAGTCAGGAAATCCTTCTACATGGCACACCTCATCACAAAAGGTTTCTCATCCAGAAAAAAAGAGGTCATTGTTCCCCTCTACTCATCACTCATTAGACCCATTATAGAGTACAATGCCCCTTTTGGTATGTACCTCTGAAGACATCTACAACAACTGGAAAGGCCACAAAAATACCTCACAAAGAGGATTACTGGCCTCAAACAGATGCCCTACGCAGACCGTCTCAAAAAACTCCAGCTTTACTCCGTCGCATATCGCCTACTCAGAGGTGATCTCTGCCTAACATACAAAGCTATGTCAAACCCAGAGCTGTTGGACATGCTCCACTTAAAGAAATCCTAATCCCTCTGAGCTACATGCTCTAGGGACCTAAAGCTTGTCACCACAATAAACAGAACATGCCGGAGGGATAGATTCCTGTCCCAGAGACTTCCCATACTCTGGAATAAACTACCTATCTATATCAAACAAAGCTCCTCATTAGCACTCTTCAAGAAAAATCTTGATGATTGGATGGGAAACAGGAAATTCACCCCGGGGATCACCTCTGTGGCTCTGCTCGACAGTGGCACAGGAAAATAATTTTCTTGGGTGGCAAAAACCAGGGTACCTTTTTGGCTGCGCTTGTATAGGCCCCAGGGCCGATAGCCTAGTACCTACCTATGAACCTATGAAATGAAGGGGATGTTGGATATTACTGAATTGAGACTGAGAGCAACAGTATATCCTGGTTTAAATGATAGTTGCTCTATTGCACCTTTGTTAAAGATGAAACACTATGTAATATAATGGGAGAAGTATGTTCCTTTAAATTTTAAAGGTTTGTGTAATTGTTTAATTGGCAATTATGTTGTGTAGGTATTTAAGTGCATTTTAACTCTTTTTAATTGTTCTGAAGAAGTTCACCTAAGAGGGTGTACGAAAGCGGTCAACAGTGATTTTTATGGTGGTTTTGTATCCTGGGCATTTATCCATTAAAGGATTTTTACTTTCAACCAGCAGTCTTCGGAATGTATTTGTTTTATATATATCTATATATATATATATATATATATATATATATATATATATATATATATATATATATATATATATATATGTATTAACTGTTATCAGAAGTGATAATGTTACAACTGTGTTTCTGTGTACACTCTTCTACTGTTACTTCCATGAAATGTAAATATCTTACCTTGTTTATGACACATGGATTTTATCCTTCTAGGATGGACTATACACACCTCTAAGGGAGTGCTGTCCAAAGGAAATATGACTGGCAATCGCTTAAAATAGAATGTTCTCTGCTAAATCTGTGCACATTTCAGGGACAGTTCATTTGATAGCACTTTTAGTATTTCACTGTTGGTTTATTAGCAAAATGTGTTATTTGCCTGTTCTTTTGGGGGTGGGAAGCAAAGCTGCATTTCTGTTTTGGTGCAAACAAGATATTTTTGCTATTGTTACTCTCCTTGTTTTAGATCTAACCTTGCTTTGTGTCTGATTGCAAGATGTTACAACCACACAATTCCTTTTTTATATTTCAGTATCTAGACTGTTTTATGTTTCTCCAATGGGTAATAGTAAAATGCTACCTTTTTATGTGTTATCTGGAAACAGGACTTTTAGTTATGCAATACTAATGTGTATTATCCTTCTGTTGTGTTTTATGTCACCTAGGACTATGACACCCTATTGTCTTAATCAGTGATAACCCCCCCTCCACTGGCCCTGAGAATCAGGTCATTATGGAAACTTTTAGGCAACATGGTGCTATTCTACTTGAGTAGGGACATGGAGATATATCAGGCAGAATGCAAATTTGGTAGCAGATAGTTGCTGATGTGAATACAGTAAGTGGCCAGAGCAGGACATATAAGGCCACTGACTTGATTTCATCTGCATGGAGGAGAGAAGCTGCAGTGGCCCATGATCAGATGGGTACTGGGGGGAGGCCTGTTACAGAGCCACCACTAACAGCAAATGAAGTGTTTCTGTCCACTATCAGGGATCCAGACAGCTCCCTGGAAACTGATGTAATTAGCATGGTGCTGCTGTTTCAGGGAGAACAAGTATGTCCCAGGAGGAGCTTCCAGGTAGGCTTATGTGTCTCAATTGTTAAATATTCTAGTATAATAAAATAGTGACAGAAATACATAAGTTCTGTTTAGCAATCAATTCATTTTTTTGGGGGGGCAGTTGTAGATTGATACATTTAACAACACATTCTGATTGATTACACATGGGCTTAGTTTGCACTTGTCATCCAAGCTCTTGTTGAAAGTATCGTTAACGGACGGACCTATAAAGGGCAAAAAGTTTTAACCCTCTGTATTACTGTTAATTGTGATGATGTCCTTATCTTTTGCTTAACTTCTTCCAGGACCATCTTCCATGGGAAGCATAGCATCATCTGCACATGGTAAGCCAAATATGTTTATGTCAGTAGTGATGAGCAGTTCACGGAAATATATGTTTTATCTGTATGTGTAATGTCCATGTCAGGACTGTTGTGTATATTGCTGTTCTGTCTGTAGTAGTGTCACCACTGTTAGTTTGTTACCATACATTTGACTATAGTAGTGTAGATATTACTTTATTTCCTTCCTTTGTTTATTATCACAGGAGATCCTGACAGTGGAAGTGTAGACCTCATATTGCCTGATGTCAAAGTATTGGCAGACTCTGATGATGATGGTGGCGAAACAGAGGCACAGTCAGGGGATGCAGAGGGTGAATCTGACACTGAGGTTGATATACAGCCATCCCCTGTAATTCCAATGGACACTGCCAATAGGTCAGTGCCAACCTATTCAGTGAACCCTCAGATATTGGACAGGTGGAGGACAAGACACTCTATCAGGAAAGTGTGGTTAATGCACCTTCAAATGCCTGTTTATTCTGGCCATAGCCAGAATGGGGGTGAGGTGCCACAAAGTATGGTTGTTAGGGGTGCTCAGAGGAAGCCTGCTGTCCATCATCCATCTCATCCAGATGTGTCTTCCCATGTCACTCAACATATGTTTAGGGCCATCATGGAGGCACAGGCAGGTTCCCTTAGGTCCTCCAGAGAAATACTTATGGTTGTAGATTAGGTATAGTCTGACATGCATGACTACCTCCACTGTATTGCTGATTCAATGCATCAGATGAATAACACATTGAAATGTGCAGTGTCTGAGATGGATCATCTGCTGCAATGGGGACGGCCTCATTATGGGCATAGGTCTGCCATATCATCTACTTTTAGTTTATGTGGCTATGGTCAGTCATGATCCCACAGTGGCACTACTTCCACTGCTCTATCAGTGGTTGAGGTGTCCAGACCCAGATGTGGCATGCCATGGGGTCGTGGTCCTGGGCATCTTTATGAGGGATGCTCATCCAGCACTCATCAG
The DNA here is from genome assembly GCF_019279795.1 of Protopterus annectens. Lineage (NCBI taxonomy): Eukaryota > Metazoa > Chordata > Ceratodontiformes > Protopteridae > Protopterus > Protopterus annectens. Next base: position 1,877,462,159 of record NC_056731.1, on the reverse strand, counting down.
TCACATTCAGGTAGCAACAGTTCATCTGACCTGGGCATAGAAATGCCAGTGCAACTCCTGGAAGAGAAAATTCTTGGGATCGGGTATGGTAAAAATGAACTGCCACCTCTACCAATCATGGCTTACACCTGCCCGACATACCAAAATGTAGAGCTTGCACAGAGCTCGGCTGTGTTCATGCAGACAGTTACTCACCAATTTCACCTGGAGGACCCATACAGGCACACATACAACAGTTAAGTGGTTCATCCATGAAGCTTAAAACTCATTTGTCTCACTGAGCATTTCTTACTTTATCCAACTGTCTGCTTCTCTTTCTTACTTCTCATCGACCTTTTGTGTCAGCCTAGGCTCCCCCTCACACACGCACACAAACACACACACACACACACACACACACACACACACACACACACACACACAGACGCACGTGCGCACGCACACACACACGCACACACACGCGCACACACACAGACACACCAACACATACACACACAGACACACACACACACACACACACCAACACACACACACAGACACACACACGTGCACACACACACACACACACACACACACACACACACCCGCGCGCGTGCGTGCACTCACACACACAGACACATGCACACACGCACACATACACACACACTCACACACACACACAGACACACACACACCCACACGCATGCGCACACACACACACACACACACACACACACACACACACGTGCACACACACACATGCGGGCACACACACACATGGGCGCACACACACATGTGCACACACATGCATGCACACACACACACATGCATGAACACACACACACCCACGCACACACACACACACACACACACACACACACACACACACACACACACATACACACACACACACACACACACACACACACACACACACACAGAGCACAAGTGATGACAACTTTGCCATATTCTTGTTTTCTATATTTTGGACTCAGGGATACATAACATTTGTGGCTGATGCTCAGGGTGCATAGCTGACTTAATGCTTAGTATATCTGGGTTTGTGATGTTGTTTTGCTAATTACACCTTTGTCATACTTTGGTCTTAGAACATTAGACAGTTGATAGAATCAAATTACTTTCTAACTTCTCTCTGTAATGATTTTCTAGTACTGAAGTATGGTGCTAAACTGAGGACATTTGTTGGCCATTTTGAGAGGTATGAATGTGTGACTCTTTGATGCCTGAGGCCTACTACTTGATAGAGGACACATGTAGTCACATAAATCTCTGCTGTCACACATTAAAGTAACTTCTGTACAAATCACTCAGCTTTTACTTGCTTACATTGCCAAGTAACAACATGCAATGATGTGCCATTCATTCATATTGTTACACAATACACTCCAGGTTCAACACTTACCTTGTAATCCAGCAGTTGCAACAGTTTTAGTTCAGGGCTGATTCTGTCTGATGCAAGCAGTACACAGCCATTACATGGGTAGGGAAAGGGTGTGAGCATTGCCTGGCATCAATGTAACTATATGTATGTGCATAGGTTGAAGGTTTTAGGCCCTTAGGTGGTGAGTGAGTGTGCTATGTGTTGTCCCTTAGCCAATGCAAGGGTATATTGAGCATACCTACATCTGCCTACATCCACAGCAGCTGATGGCTCCCCCACTGACTCCTCACCTTTGTGTGATTGTGGTGACCTTGCCATATTCTTTGTGTTGCAGTTCTCTGACTTAACTTTTTCTCTCTCTGCTCTTCTCCTTTAAATTTCTTTTTTGCAGGGGGATAAGCCTCCTGCACCCCCCCAATATGGAGGACAAACTCTACACACCTTCTGAACTTATATATATTAACTCCAAGATCACCATACCTCAGAAAAATGGGAATATTTCAAGAAATGGCAGTCTCAGACTTAGTACACGTATGCCCATTTTTCTTGCAGTTCAGTGTCAATGTTTTGGATTCAGTCTAGCAGGTCCCAGCATTTCAAATGTTCACCCCCTCTACAAAATAAATGTCTCCACAAACATTGAACTAAAGACAAATCTCCATTAACAAATAAAACACTCAGGAGGGACAGAATTATTGCTCAATAATGCCACGGTGGTATGGTGGTAGTGTTGTTACCTCACAGCAAGAGGTTCTCCTGTTCGATTCCTGGCGTGGCTTGGGAGTGCCTTCTGTGTGGAGTCTGCATGTCCTCCCCGTGGTTGGGTAGCATTCGAAAGACATGCGTGCGTAAATGGGCGTGCCTTCGTTGAAGGTTGGGCATCGAGCTGGCACCTTGGCATTTCGTAAAAATCTACTGCCAATCATTAGTGGACCAGAGTTCTGCTGTGGCGACCCCTTACCGGGAAAAAAACAAAATGACAACAACAACTTCTCCCATCTCTGGAATGTCCTTCTGTTATGTATGAAACAGAGGGATGCCCTCTCTTCCCTTAAGGCAATAATTGATGGTTAAATGGTTGCCTGTAAGTTCATGTGAAGGCTGACTTATTCTGTTCACCTATTGTCAGGGGGTACCCAGTGAGTGTGGATATTAGCAAGGCAATGGTAGTTTATGGATGGAGTCTGCCTTTTAAAATCTGTGAATCTATGACTCTATTAATCTACTATATTTGTGAAATACCTGTGCCTAATTTGTCTTGGCCCACTTAGCTAAGCATATAAACATTTATGCAACTAGCAATAATTGTTCATTTAACCTGATATGCTGACACTTTGCATTACAAATGCCAATCCCAGATCACATAATTTACAAAACACTTTTACTTCTTGAATTGTCATAGGTAGGTACTAGGCTATCAGCCCTAGGGCCCATACAAGCCTAGCCAAAAAATGTACCCTGGCTTTCGCCACCCAAGAAAATTATTTTCCTGTGCCCCTGTCGAGCAGAGCCACAGAAGTGATCCCCGGGGTGAATTTCCCATTTCCCATCCAATCATCAAGATTTTTCTTGAAGAGTGCTAATGAGGAGCTCTGTTTGACATAGATAGGTAGTCTGTTCCAGAGTATGGCAAGTCTCTGGGACAGGAATCTATCCCTCCAGCATGTTCTGTTTATTGTGGTGACAAGGTTTAGGTCCCTAGAGCGTGTAGCTTGGAGGAATTGGGATTTCTTTAAGTGGAGCATGTCCAACAGCTCTGAGTTTGACATAGCTTTGTATGTTAGGCAGAGATCGCCCCTGAATAGGCGATATGCGATGGAGTAAAGCTGTAGTTTTTTGAGACAGTCTGCATAGGGCATCTGTTTGAGGCCAGTAATCCTTTTTGTGAGGTATTTCTGTGGTCTTTCCAGTTGTTGTAGATGTCTTGTGAGGTACATACCAAAAGGGGCGTTGTACTCTATAATGGGTCTAATGGGTGATGAGTAGAGGGGAACAATGACCTCTTTTTTTCTGGATGAGAATCCTTTTGTGATGAGATGAGCCACATAGGATTTCCTGACCACTGTGGCGATGTGATTATCAAAGGAGAGACTACTGTCCACCTGTGTCCCAAGGTCTCTTATCACATTTTCAGCATTAAGTAGACTACCAGCTATGTGGTAGTTCATGGGTACAGAGTTTTTACCAAAGGGGATGACAATACACTTTTTGGCATTGAGCTTCAGGCCATGGCTTTTACACCAGGTATCTGTCTCAGTGAGGCCCTTTTGTAGTTTGTCCACATCATTAGGAGTTTCGATTATGGCTCCTAGTTTGCAGTCATCTGCAAACTTTGTTAGCCAAAGACCTTCTGTGTTGGCCTGCACTTCAGAGAAGTAGATACCAAACAGGAGAGGACCCAGGACTGAACCCTGTGGTACTCCACTTGTCACTGGTCTGATGTTGGATTTGGAATCCGCTACTTTCACAGTGTGGGTTCTGTCCATCAGCCAGTTGGCAACCCATCTTGTGACATAGGGATTTATACCTAGTTTAGTAAGCTTATCTATAATTCCAGAGTGGGGGATGGTGTCAAAAGCCTTGGCGAGATCTAGATAAGCTGTGTGAACCATTTTACCCTCATCTATGGCTTTGGAGACTGCTTCAAAGAAGTCAATCAGGTTTAGGAGACATGATCTGCCTTTTACAAATCCAAACTGGGTAGGGTCCAGAGTTTGGAGATTACCAATGTCTTTGTTTATGAGTTCCACGATGATACGTTCCATGGCCTTGCAGACCAGGCTCGTCAGGCTAATGGGGCGGTAGTTCCCAGGGTCCATCGTGGCTCCCCCTTTGTGGAGTGGGATAACCATCACGGTGCACCATTCAGTGGGTACAAAGCCTGAGGTGAGGCTATGATTGAACATGGTACTTAGGTAGGGTGCCAGTTCATTCTGTAGTTCGTGTAGAACACAGCCTGGGATATTGTCAGGTCCCATGGATGCTGTGTTCTTGGCTTTGGCGAGTGTGTTTTTTACCTGTGCAGCCGTGATTATAGGAACTTTGCATTCTTTCGGTATAGAGATGGGCCCTCTAGGGGGTGAGGGGGGGTAAAGTTAGCACTGAACCTATCTGCTAGTATGTTGGCAATATCAATTGGTTCTGTATATTTAGTGCCATTGTGCTGTAACTCAGAGCAGATCTGAGTGTTCCCATTTAGATTCTTGACATAGCTATAGTCATATGTTAAATAAATGTTTACACGAAAAGATGTCCAAGTTATCATCTCACATATACTTCCATAAGTACGAAGAAACTTTTAGGAAATTATTAATCTCTGCAAATATAATACAGCCTATGAAATTAAGGAATTAATCCTACATTGATTCACAAAAGAATAGTTCCTGATGTCCTGCCACCTGACAAATAAAATATGTAAAGTACATATGAATAAATAAACTCATAAACTCATTCCATTTTAGAGTCTCCTGCACATTACGCGGTCTCTTCTAAATGTGCTATCACCTTATCAGTATGTGTAAGGATCTCCTCTGACCAGTGACTTCCAGGGTCTATATTAGATCACTGAATGCTTAAAAAAGCAAACGGTGATTGATCGAACTTATGTAAGTGAAAGCTTACAATCTTGAACTGTCAGAACAGCGATTTTTTTCCTAGGGAAAAAATCGCTGATCCAAAACACACACACACACAACACAAGCACACCAAACAAACAGCAATCCACACATACACCTAAAATCTGACACATAACCCTACACTAAACTATATACACACCACTAACTATCCACTTATCTTAACCCATACCCTAACCTTAAGGTCCATCACTATCGCACACTCACCTCACCCGCTCCCTAACCCTAACTCACCTATCCCACCCTAACCCTCACATCCACACAATCGCACACATACCTAACCTGCACCCTAACCCTAACTCACCTAACCCGCCCTAACACTCAAATCCACACAATCGCACACTTATCTGTACCCAACCCGTAACTTTCCACCACAGCACTGAAATTACCGAAGCAACAGAAATGGACAACTGAATTCTTTCCCTAAGAAAAAATTTGGGTTTCTGTTGCTTCGATATTTTAAACTTTCACTTACATAAGTTCGATCAATCACCATTTGCTTTTTTAAGCATTTGGTGATTTAATATAGACCCGACTTCCAGTACATTAATGGATATAACCAGCAAACAGAGTGTAGCAAAGGCAACCAAGGAGCATAAAAGTATCTAGTCTCAAAGATATAAAAATATATAGTCCTTTATTGGTACCTTTGCCACACTCTGTTTGCTGGTTTTATCATTTATTTCTTTGCCTGTGGCGAGGCATTTACTCCATTGGGTGTGCTCTCTTCTTCATTACTAACATTAATGGATATGTCTACAATATTTATTGCAATCATTATAATTGACTGAAATATATTTTAAGGATGTACAATTTTAATAATGTAACTGACTTGTTGTATGTATTGTATTAAATAGAAACTGAAATGACATTAAAATATATAAAGTATCATTGCTTGTGGAATATTAAAATAACATAAGTCACTTGCATCCCTCCAGTTAAATGATGATACATAGATACTGCAAGTGTAAATTTGAAGAGGTTGGTGTACAATTTGAATACGGACGCTTTAAATACACTTTTAATTTAAACTAAGCAGTCTGACATTTTCTCAAACACTAAGTCCCATTTTTTGGCACATGACATTTCTCATAAATTCTCTTCCACATGAAAAATACTAATACAGTTCAAACACATTAAATTTCTACATGCACAGAATAAAAGTGTCATTCATTAGACTGGTTACTGAAATACTGAGGTCTTTGCAGTACAGTCATCTCTTTGAATGCATCAGAAAATATTTCATATCTCATAACATAGCAGAATGACTGAGACATCGCTGTATGGGTGACACCAGCAGTCAGCCAAGGGTAAAGGAAGGGCAAAGACAATGCCAGCTGTAGGCCGATCTTACTGAAACTGAAACTGTAGAGGTCACTGAGGTGACAACTTCCATTTAGTGCCAACAGTATACGTTGTTGCAGTTAACATGAATCTGTGTATAGGAAAGTATTATTTTTTTCTGTTTTTTATGTAGAATAATCTAGAATGAATCCCTTTAGGTAGTGCAGGAAATTACCAGCAGCACCAGCATGT